>NC_056733.1:497254280-497376780 GCF_019279795.1 Protopterus annectens
TAAAACACTACACCCCTAGTCTAGTAGACTCTATTTTGTACAGGTAGAGTCTAATAGATACACCACACATTTTTCCATTTTGAAATATGTTTTTTCATCTCCTACACCTACTGACACTAACACCCACACTGACATTTCTTGAGTTTTCCTTTACCAATATCTAGAGATATGTCTAAAATCAGAGACATTATTACTAGTAATTGGGACATCTTAACTGAGTCTCACCAGACTGCCACTTCCTTAGGAAATACTCCTTCTTTCTCATATAAAAGAACTAAGTCCATTCACATGCATTTTGAAAATAGTGACACTCAAATGTTATTAATAGAGCCATCCCCCATTCATGCCCCTGCTGGTATGTTCAGATGCAATCAATGTGCAATCTGTCCTTTTATCTACACTGGCACTGCTTTCCTTTTTACACATTGTAATTTGAAAACCACTTTTGTTAAACACTATGATTGTCATTCCATGTGGGGAGTTTATGCTAGTGTATGCATTATATGTGGTGCTTTTTATGTTAGAAAAACTACAAGAAAGTTGTCAGATAGAGTTAAGGAACATCTAAGAGCTATTAGGTTTAAAAATCCCAATAATGCCTTAGCCAAACATAACACTCTTTTCAGCAATTTTATCAAGTTTCAGTTTTTTGTCCTTGAACAAATGGTTCCTTTCTTTGGTGATTCTGATTTGCTTCTTGAGGTTAGGGAGCTCTAGTGGCAGCTACGGTTAAATGCTGAAATGTTTCCTGGACTTAATGACTCAATTAATTTAAAATGTGCTCTGAAATGGTATAGTTAATTTACTATTCATATAGTCTAAATTATTCCTAACCCTACCATCACATTAGCTGATTTGTGTTTACTTCACTACTTCTATTGGCTACTGTACATACTGTATAAATGTTATTCATTGGTTACTATATGCTCACATGACAGTTCACCCTTATATCATACTGTATTATCCTTTCTATGTTGTATTATGAAGAAGTTCTGTGATCAAATAAAAAATGAAAGCTTAATCATCAGTTAGCGTCCGTGTTTTCATTCTTTTATATACTTAGCTATTTATTTTACTGTAATCATTTTGTTTTACTTTACTATAGTGTTTTGGGAAGTTGGTTACTGCATAAATAATATTCCTTATGCATATGGTTTTGTTCATTTTATATATATATATATATATATATATATATATTTATATATATAGGTCTTGGTGACATTGCAGAAATTACAGATGTCCAAATCCCAAATTGCTGAGAACAGAAATCCAAAACACTAGTTGAACAAAAGAATGGTATGCCGAAACACATACCACTGAAATGGGTAACATGGAGTGTCCATAGGTTTACATGGACAGTGCAGTACAGTGATGATCAGGAAATATACCCTTTCTATCACTGTAGTATGATCTCGGATTTGGTATATATAATTAGCTTGGGGTGTGGGGTGCGCAGGGGTGGCTTGCCCCCTTGCAAAAGTGTTGTAGGGTATGTTGTGATGTTGGTGTTTTGTGTACTATGTTGTTTCTGTAGTGTGTGTTTCATAGGTTCATAGGTTCATACTAGGCTATCTGCCCTAGGGCATTTATAAGCCTAGCCAGAATGTGTTTGGCTTTCGCCACCCATTTTAAATTTATTTTGCTATGCCCTTTTTCGAGGTTAGTATACTGTGCATCTGTCTAACAGTGACACAGAAGTGATACCCGGGGTAAACCTACGATCTCCCATCCACTCATCAAGATTCCTCTTGAAGAGAGTCAATGAGGGACTCTGCCTAACCTGGACTGGGATTTTATTCCAGAGTGAAGGGAGCCTTTGGGTTATGAATCTGTCCCTCCAGCATGCCCTATTTATTTCAGTGCTGAGGTTCAAGTCTCTCGAGCACGTAGCTTGATGGGATTTGGATTTTCTGAGGTGCAGCATGTCCATTATTTCCGGGTTGGACATGGCTTTATACTTCAGGCACAGATCGCCTCTGAACAGGCGGTATGCCACTGAGTAGAGCTGGAGTTTCTTTAACCGGGCAGCATATGGCATCTGTTTGAGCCCTTTGATCCTCTTGGTGAGGTACTTTTGGGGTCTTTCCAGTTGCTGCAGGTGTCTGGTAAGGTACATCCAAAAAGGGGCATTGTACTCAATTATGGGCCTGATGAGGGATGAGTAAAGAGGCACGATGACCTCCCCTGATTTAGATGTGAATCCCTTCATGATTAGGTGGGCTATATAAAATGTTTTTCTAACCACTTTGGCCACATGGTTGTCAAATGAGAGATTGCTATCAACTTGGGTCCCCAGGTCCCTAATTACTTCTTCTGTACTTAATGGATTACCACCTATGTGGTAATTTGTGGGCACTTTGTTTTTGCCAAAGGGGATGACTATACACTTTTTGGCATTTAGCTTGAGGCCATGGCTCTGGCACCAGTTGTCTGTTTCTATGAGGCCCTTTTGGAGGATGCTTGTGTCGGCTGGAGAGTCGATTATGGTGCCCAGTTTGCAGTCACCTGCGAACTTGGTCAGCCACAGTCCTTCCGTGTTGGCCTGTTTCACCATACCAGTCTTTCGTTCAAGTGGTGTTTTGGAATTCTAGCCTTGGCGGGATTCAGACATCTGTAATTTTGGTGATGTCACTATTATGATCTATATCTTCATATATATATATATATATATATATATATATATATATATATATATATATATATATATCTAGATATAGATTCATGGGTTTACTTCAAACCATAGAAACCCATATTATCGAATTACAAAACATTGAGCCCAAAATAGCAAAACTCCTGCTAATCAGAAGTGTACAACATCAAAACCCGGAACATCAGACTATATAATTTACCAGAAGTCAGGTCTTCACTTAAAGGAATGCTCCTCTGTTTAAACTCAAGTTGCACTGAATCTGTCTCAGCCATTTTAAATGGAGATTGCAGTATAGTGAGGATTGAGAAATTTGCCCTTCCCTCACTGTAGTGCGATCTCAGAGTTGGTGTATATAATTTTGCAGGGTTTGGGGTGTAGGGGGGGTTGCCCCCCTGCAGGACTGCTGAGACAGATTTAGTGTAGCCTGAGTTTAATGGAGGAGTGTTCCTTTAAGTGAAGACTAGACGTCTGGTAAGTTATATAGTTCGATGTTCCAGGTTTTGATATTGTCCGCTTCTGATTAGCAGGGGTTTTGCTATTGTGGGCTCGATGTTTTTTAATTCGATAATATGGGATTAGCCAGATCTGATGGTGATGGCAGCCAAACTGTGACAAACTTAGGAAACACTGTAAAAGTTCTATGCAGGCAATGTGGAGTCCAGATACTGCCCCCAGTCAGTAGACATAGACTGTGTGTCTATTAACGTCCCACCACAGACATACAGGAGGACACAGGATAGGTAGTTACAGATAGGTCTAGCCAGGAAGGGATGCCTCTCACTGTGGACCACTCCTCTGTAGTTCTTGCAAGGGAAAAACAGGGGGAAATGCCTTCCTGGTGGCTATCCTTGTCACTGGTACTGCTCTGCATCCAAATTCTGCCCCAGTACCTACAACTCAGCAAATGTGCTGGGCTATCATACAGAGACATGTAAACAAAAACAAAGTCTTTGCTGAGATGTTAGTTGCTTTGGGATGTATGTGTGCAATGATCTCTGGGACAGCATATCCCATGTGTGACATCATGAAAACATTGAGTAGTTTGGAGTAACAAACTGTGTCTGTCTGTGCACACCTGTATTGTGGCAGATGTACATCCTGTGTATGGAAAAAAATGTCTCCACAAGTGAGGGCTGCCTTAGAATGGAAGGTTATGGTTAGTCACACATTGTGCCACCACTTCCACTCTGCCATCCTGTGTGGAAGGGAATAGTGGATGATGTGGACTTCCACAAGGGCAGGGTATCTTGCACATTAATTCATGGAACAGCATAAATTATATTTACAAAGCACTTCTTCTACGCATGGTCTGATAGTGCCTGTGACTCTCATAGGAGAGGGAATTGCTTTGGATGATGGTTAATATGCTATGCACGCATATCTCTTTTAAGTACCCAGGACCAGTCTGCAAGATCTCTTCACAATACAGGCTCAAATACATGCACCCACACAAACACACACACACACACACACACACACACACACACACACACACACACACACACACACACACACACACATACACACACACAGACACACACACACACACACACACACACACACACACACACACACACACACACACACACACACACACACACACACACAAAACACAGGCTGATGATGCCTAGCACTGTGGCCTTCACCAGCTGTACAACGATAATGAAATATGCCCTCCGTAATTCTGTTACCCGGATAGCCTATGTTTAATGTAGAGTGTGGCCAATTTTTGCATGGAATAGCACAGTCTGGATGAAGGTTTGCATGTATAACTTTTCTTTTCTTTTTTGTCACTTCTTTAACCTGGCCTGTTATGAACCAGCCATTGCCTCAGCCAGTGCCATTGCATAATGCACTCACCTTCACCTGGCACAGCATAGCCTCATAGCTGGCTTCTCAGCAGGTTTCTCATGAGTCTCCTCTTTCACTGTTAAGTGTGTGAGTTCTTCCCCCTGAGTGTGTCTGCCCTGCTACAACTGTTTACATACAATAATGTTATTTTACATAGCACAGATGGAAAATATCTTACTGCATGTGGCATGGTCATACTGCAGATCACTGCATATACATCCAGACAATGTAGGCAGGCCTTCAGCAGACCAGACATACATTTAACAATGATTCAGGTTGGTGACAGGGCATAGCTATAGCCATTTGTGCAATGCTCTGGGGATTTATGACAGTTGCAATTAAACATGGCTCCAGGGCATATCCATCATCTCTAGTAAGATGCCCCTGGATGATATTTACTAATTTGTTTGTCTTTTGTTGACTAGATGAGACCCATTAAGCTAGTGTCCTCTTTTCATTTGAGATCCATTATAATATTTATATTTCTAGGAGAAATTTGGCCAGGGCAGCAGTGAACATCTACTCTTTTTGATAGGTGCCTTCAGATCTTTAAATTCCATCAGAGCTATCACTAATTCAGTCAGATGGAGCCTTAGTTTAATGCATCATTTGAAGGATGGCACACTCAGGAGTGCAGCACCATCTAAAGTTGCACTGCAGTGTCAGCAGTTTGAGGATTAATCCAGGCACCTGGTGTGGGAATAGAGCCTACAGCCTTCTGATCTTCCAGCACAGTAGGCAAGTGTGCTACCAGCTGAGCCACTGGCACTGGAAGTCACTTATGTGTCACATGTGGGAGTTGAGAATACTACTTGGGTAGCTTTCAGATGCACTGTATATCATACATTGCGCATTACAAACCACTTGGCAGTTGATGGAGAGGAATACATGCTATTAATGTACCTTATTCCTTGTTCCCCTGTTGGGACCCTTTATTGTAATGCAGGCATAGTCTATGACTCCTGGTATCTCAAGGTTAATGAGCAGTGTCATAAATGTCCACATGGTGTTGGCTGTCTCCACTGTATTATGTGGAAAACATATAGACTCTTTCACATGCTGTAGCATGGGAATGAGGAAGTGGTGCAGTATCCTTGAGGCAGATAACTGGGATTCACACACCATATCCACATTGATCACTGAAAGGTCCTTGAAGCTACTGCTCTCAAAGCCACATATACCTTGGTATCCACGCTTCATACATTCAACCATACAATGCCAGCAGAGGGGATTTATTTATTTATTTATTATTTATTACATTTGTTAACCGGGAAAGTCTGACTGGGCCAGGAGCCTGTTTTCAGCAGAGGTCCGGGGAGAAAAGCTCCACAACAGTACAATTTATACATTGTCAGACACAGCATTTGTCTACTGTATAGTAATATTAAGGCATTAATAAAAAGTATATTTACAATAACATAAACAGTTAAGGCAAAAATTGATCCACAGAATAGCATTGTTGGACTTGAGATGTGATAAATTAACCTTGTACACAGTGTCCTAAAGTGTTGTCAAGGTAGCAAGTATGGGCTAAGTTAACCTTGTACACAGTATCATATAAGCAGTGTTGGCAAGTTAGCAAGCATGAGATTAACACAAGGAATATTTTGTTGGGATGGGATCAGGGAGAATTTGTATCAAAAGTGATGAGAAAATATCTGTATGGGTAGGCAGTGTAGGGAGTGAGCATAGTAGGATTAGCCTGTGGTAAGGCAGGAGCAAATCCAGTGGTTAGTTAGATAGTTTATTAGTAGTTGTTTGAACTCGTGATGGTGTGGGTTTTTATTTATTGCAGGAGGGAGAGTATTCCATAATCTGGTAATTATATTGGAATAGAGACAGTCACCATGATAGTTACTAGATTTGGTGACCTTTAATGTAAATTTATTGGAGGACCTCAGGGTCCTGGGGTTAAGATTTGGTTGGACGAGACTGGAGAGGGCAGGGCGGTTAGTGGAAAGGTGAATTATTTTATGGACCATTGCTAGTTGGCTGAGAGCCAGAAGTTTAGGGACTTCAAACCATTTTCGTCAAGAGAGCACAGTCCAGTGGTGAGTCCTTTGTGGGACAGTCAAAGCAAACTTAGCAGTTTTTTGATAGCAGAATTCTAGGTTATTCAGGTCTGATTTGTGAAGGTTGGTGAATATGTGCGAACTGTAAAGGAGGGGTGAAAGTACGTGAGAATGGACTATGGCAAGCCTGGCATTGTAGGACAGGTATGGTTTTGCCCTATATAAGGTGCCAACCTTGATGTGCACTTTTTTGATTGTTAAGGAGACATGTTTTTCAAAGGTTAGATTGTCATCAATAGTGACCCTTAGGAGTTTGTTATGAGTTGTGGGTTCGATCTTTGTGCTGTTCGAGGAGTAAATTGATAGAGGGGCATTACAAGGTTTGGATTTCTTGTTTTTGAAGATTGTAAGTTTGGTTTTGATTGGGTTAATTAATTGATGATCTGACAGATATTTTTCTATGCTAGAGAAGGATGATTGCATTTTTATTTGAAGTTCTCAGGGTGTTGGGGCAGAACATATAAGGGTAGCATCGTCTGCTTATTAGATGGCCGTGGCTAGTTTAGTTGCTCTACTGAGATCATTTGTGAATAGAATGAAAAGGAGATGACCTATTATCAAACCTTGGGGGACGCCTACTGAAATGAGGAGAAGAGTGGAGAAAGTATTTTGCCATTTGGTGGCCTGCTGTCTGTTTCAAAGATAACTGTAGAACCAGAACAGAGAGGGGGCGGTAGATGCTGTAGGTAGAAAGTTTATTAGGTTCATAGGTTCATAGGTAGGTACTAGGCTATTTGCCCAAAGGCATTTACAAGCCTAGCCAGAATGTGTTGGCTTTCACTGCCCCCTTAAATTAGTTCCCTGTGCTTCTGTCCAACAGAGCCACTGAAGTGATCCCCGGGGTAAAATTTCTGTTTCCCATCCACTCATCAAGGTTTCTTTTGAAGAGTTTTAGCGAGGAGCTCTGCCTAAAGTAGATTGGAATCTTGTTCCAAAGCATGGGTAGTCTCTGGGACAGAAATCTATCCCTCCAGCATGTCCTATTTATTGTTGTGGTGAGGCTTAGATCCCTAGAGCATGTGGCTTGAGGAGATAAGGATTTCTTTAGGTGGAACATGTCCATCAATTCTGGGTTGTACATGGCCTTGTATGTCAGGCAGAGATCACCTCTGATTAGGTGGTATGCAACCAAGTAGAGCTGGAGTTTTTTCAGTCGAGCTGTATAGGGCATCTATTTGAGGCCAGTGATCCTCTTGGTGAGGTACTTCTGTGGTCTTTCCAGCTGTTGCAGGTGTCTTGTAATATACATCCCAAATGGGGCATTGTACTCTATGATGGGTCTGATGAGAGATGAATAGAGGGGCACAATGACCTCTTTTTACCTGGATGCAAACCCTTTTGTGATTAGGTGGGCCACGTAGAAGGATTTTCTAACCACTTTGACAAAGTGATTATCAAAGGTGAGATTACTTTCTACTTGGGTCCCCAGATCCCTTATTACATCTTCTGTATTTAGGGGATTACCACCTATGTGGTAGTTTGTGGGCACTTTTTTCCAACGGGGATGACTATGCACTTTTTGGCATTTAGCTTGAGGCCATGATTTTGACACCAGGTATCCGTCTCAGTGAGACCCCTTTCAGAAGATGTCTGTGTCAGCCAGAGAGTCAATTATAGCCCCTAGTTTGCAGTTGTCTGTGAACT
The DNA here is from genome assembly GCF_019279795.1 of Protopterus annectens. Taxonomy (NCBI): domain Eukaryota; kingdom Metazoa; phylum Chordata; order Ceratodontiformes; family Protopteridae; genus Protopterus; species Protopterus annectens. Next base: position 497,262,498 of record NC_056733.1, read on the forward strand.
TGGTCATCCATAGTTCTCCTGTGCTTGCCTGTACCAATGAGAAGTAAATGCCGAACAGGAGGAGTCCTAGGACTGAGCCCTGGGGAACGCCACTTGTAACCTGTTTAGAGTCAGACCTAGCTCCTGCAACTCTCACCATGTGGGTTCTGTCTGTGAGCCAGTTGCCAACCCATCTTGTGACGTAGGGGTTTATGTTCAGGCTGGTGAGCTTGTCTATAATACCAGAATGGGGAATGATGTCGAAGGCCTTAGTGAGGTCTAGGTAGGCTGTGTGTACCACCTTTCCCTCATCTAAAGCCTTGGTAACTGTCTCAAAGAAGTCCACCATATTGAGTAGAAGATGGTGGGAAATGATGTTGAAGGCTTTAGACATGTCCAGAAGGATAGAGGAGGCTGCCTGGCCTTCATTTAGAAGTTGATGAATGGTGTTTGTAAAAGAGATTAAGGCAGTGGAAGTATTGTATTTGGGTCTGAAACTGTGTTGTGAGTGGGATAAGAGATTATTTGAGAGCAGATGGTTGAGAAGCTGTTTGTGTATGCATTTTTCTAGGATTTTGGCTATGGGGGATAGAACGGCGATGGGGTAGAAGTTGGCTAGTTCTTTGGAGGGACCTCCTTTTGTGGAGTGTGATGATATGGGATATTTTCCAGAGAGTAGGCACATAATATTTGGAGACTGAGCAATTGATCAAGATAGATATAGGTTAAGCAATGGATGGGGCTGCACATTTTAAGACTTCATTTTGGAGCTGGCCATCAGCCAGACAGCAGGGTTTAAGTTTGGCTAGCAGTTTAATGAAGCTTGTTTGAATGGGAGAAAAACTAAAGGGGTTAGGATTATCAGGGAAGACTGTAGGGAGTGTAATAGGTGTAGTAGGATGGTCGCCTAGAAGGGAGGTAATGGAATTTATGAAGAGGAATGGGATTTGGGTTGCTATGCGTTCAGTGTTTAGTGGTTATTGGGACTGGGGTAAGGGAGTGGCCTGGACTTAAGAGATAGTTTATGTTATCCCAGAATTTACGGGGGTTATTTTTGGTGTTACTGTCGGCAGAAAAGGAAGTACTTCTGCTTGTCTGTTTTGATTTGTTTTTTTGCTAGATTTCTTAGCTGTTTATATGTAGTTGGGCTAGATGTATCTTTGGTGGTATGGTAGTCTGACCAGGCTCTATCTCTTTGTTTAAGTAAGAGCTTGGTTTCTTTGATTAGCCAGGGCAGAGGCTTGGATTTTGTATGCACTTTTTTAATTGGAGCAAGGTTGCTGAGTATGTCAAGGAAGGTAAAGTTGAAAAATTGTACTGCTAGGCTGAGTTGGAGATATTTTAGGGGAGTCCTGGCTAATTGTTGTAGGATCTGATTAAACACTGAAGGTGAGAAGCCTTTTTTGCAGTGAATGCATCTGTAGGAGATGTTAGAGTGTGTACATGTTTTCTGTAAAGAAAAGTCGGGGCATGATCATTGAGAGAGTCTGGAAGGCAGCCTGCTATGTAAATCAGCTTGGGATTGTTGGTTAGAATCCAATCTAATCTAGACTGTCTGTTGGAGTGTTTGTCGAAACTTGTAGGGCAATTTATGGTCTGGGTGAAATTGTAGAAATTGAGGAAATTTATAAGGTTATTGGAAGTACAGGTTTGCCAATCAAGGTTGAAATCATCAAGAATTATTATTTCTTTATTGAAATTAAGGGATGCCCATGAAAGGAGGCTTTCAATGATGGGTAGAGTGTTACCAAGAGGGAGGGAGACAGCTATGATGATTATTGTTTTATTAGGATTTATTTCAAGACAAGTGGTTAGGATTTCAGTGTATACTAGGTCAGGTGGGGAGCAGTGAAGTTGTTCCATTCTTAAATGGTACAGCTACACCACCACCCGTTTTATGTAACCTGTCAAGTCTGGTAATATAATAGCCATGTGGGGTAACTTCATTGTCCTTGATATGTGGCTTTAGCCAGGTTTTGATTATAACCGCTATGTCAGGTTTAAGGCTATGATGTGTTACTAAGCTGCTTCCTGTGGTTCAGGGTTTGATACCATCTGTTTACAGTGTAACATTGTGCAAGTCACTTTACTAGACACTACTTTGGGGAAACTGCAATAGCCTCTCAATGGTTTCCTAGACCGCATGCCTAGTTTGACCTTACAAACCTATGAACCTGCACTTTGGAAGGTGAGGTAAACAGTTTGTACATGTTTAATGAACTGTTTTTTTTTTTTTTTTTTTTTTTAAACCCAGTAATTATTATTGGACGGTAACAGTCAATAAAAATTTTCATAATAAGTAATGAGGGGGTGTTTTATTTTCAGAAGAGTGTATAAATGTAAAAAGTCCCAAAAGGTATATGCTTGGACCACCTTCTCAAGAATGATAACTATCAAGAGCAATTATTCATTTAACTTTTTTTTTTTTTTTTTTAACAACGTTGTTGATAAAAATGTTTTATTGTCTCACTGTTATTTTTCTACTGTTTTAAGCATTCTGCAGTGTTTCCTGCTGAAACTGGGGTAGCTAGTAGCTGTAGCATAGTCCAGATACAGACTTGCTGCTTCTGGAACTGTATTAAGTGGTTTGTTTGTTCTGAGCATGTTTTCCAGGGCATCTTGGTTTGGAAGGGGCCTATCTGCAATTTTGTGAGAGAATTGTGCTGATTGGGACCTGTCTGGTAAATGGAGGCAAGTTTAGGACTTGGAACAAGCATCCTCATTGGTCCTGTTGAATCTTTTTCAAGTTTTTTTTTCAAGTTTTTAGCTTCTGGTATTTAGGCCCATCAATGGAGCAGATTCCTGCTTGCACACTGCTAAATAGTTGTGCACCAAAGCCGGACAGTTAAATTCAAGACATTTTCCCTAAAACCCAGGCAGAAATATCCATCCCCTGAGCTCCCCTGTGATCACTTCTGAATAGCCATCCCTAGTGACAACAGTCTTCAAATTAGCATTATGGACACTTGGCCTACCCTTGTTTTGCCTGCCAACATTGTTGACTTGTGTCTGTTGAACAGTGTAGCAATTGCCTCATGTACACCAACAACCCTCTACTAATAACACTCTAGCACACTCTAATGCACAGTGTGGGAGATGTATTTACACTGAGAACCTAGAATTCATGCTCTCTCTTGCTCAAAACAGTAACATGGAGAAGGTTGTCAACTCATCCACCACTATATATGCTTATAGTACCACCACTCATACACATACCACTACTCAAACACATAATACACATCAAATATGTAAATCCACATATGCAGAGGTTCTCTCAAAAAACTTACCAAAACACCAGAGACCTCCAAAACACAAGACTGCTACAACTAACACAATCCCCACAGCACTCATGACACATAGCAACAACAGTGTCTCACCCTTTAAGCCAGCAAAGTGTAACACCTCAAAAACCAAATGTTCTTGTCAATGGAGACTCAATAGTGAGGCACATGGATGTCTCACTCACCAGGTTGGACAAGGAGAAAGTCACGATGAGCTGCCTGTCCGGTGCCAGGATTCATCAGATCATGCATGCACTCAGGTCTCTCAGCAACAAGTACCATTATGACTCTGCCATAGTTCATGTTAGTGTGAATGACCTGAGATGTAACTCAATGGACTATATGAAGAGAGTCATGGCTGAGCTCCCTGGGTATGTGTCCCAGGCAGGTACATCCCTAGCCTTGAGCAGCATACTACCCTCACTTAGAATGAAGCCACAGTATAAACAAAAAATGACTGCTTTCAATAATTGGCTCAATTTTTTGTGTCATTCATAGGGGATCCTGTCAGCCGGGTATGCCATGGTTGACAAACCTTGCTGCTTTGACAGAGACGGTTTGCACCTGGCTCCTCTAAGCTTTTGGCTGCTGGAAAAGGCTCTTGCCTCCTCCATAGTGCATTTTTTGGGCAAGGTCTCAAAAACAACATTACAGATGTTAAATTAACCAATCAGAACAAAATAAGGATCATGCTGCTTAATGCTCAGTGTTTAAACCAAAGCCTGCATTCCCTGGAAGCACTTCTATTACTGAAAGATGTAGATGTCTGTGCAGTCACAGAAACCTGGTTCAAGGCCTCAGAGAGTACGTCGGTCTTGTAAGATTGCAATGCTTTCCACACCTTTAGCCCACAAAATGAATGTGTGAAAACCATCTCAGTCTATATTAGAAATAAATTCATCTCTCATCTAGTTAGATTGGACAACTCCATGGAGTTACTCCAGGTCCAGGTTATGGTGGGTAACACCCCCATTGAAGTTAAAGGCAGTTATAGATCCCCCTCCATGGGTCATGATGCCCACAAAGCCTACTTGACCAAACTGAAGACAATCTAAATTTTACCAAACACACTGATTATGGGGGATTTCAATTATCCCACCATCAGCTGGGAAACTTACACTAGCCCTCACTCGCTAGCACAAAAGTTCCTTAACTTTGTTAATTCAAATGCCCTGCAACAAATTGTCCATACCCTGACAAGGGGAACAATCATTCTGGATCTGGTCCTCATCAACATGTGAAACAGCTGCACTGTCACAACTGTCAGACCCTCATTAGTTAAAACTGACCACAAATCAATCACCTTCAAACTGGCACTAACACCAGAACTCACAAAGGGTGAAATCAGACTAAAAAACTTCATTAATTCAAACTATACTCTTCTGGGTGAAGGTATAAATGCATTCCAAGCCCCACCCCAAGCAGGAAGTGGTAACTACACTGAAGCCTACACTAAAGCCCCATACAATCACTTGCATAAGTATATGAACTCGGCCATACTAGAAAGAATCAAAGCCAGATCCCCAAGTAAAAAAAAAAAAACTGCCATAACATCAACAAACTTTACAATAAACACAAAAAGTTGCTTCCAGGAACAATAGCAGCAAGGCCCCAACAATGGAAAAGCACCCGCCTCAGCCTCAGCAAGCAAGTAAGTCAACTTGTCAAATCCTCCAAGGGATTCTTTGAGAGAAACTTATCAAGTACTGCCAAGGATAATCATAAGGCCTTTTACACTTACATACATAATCTAAAGGGTGGGACTAAAGCACCTGCAGAACTAGTGGGCAATGGCATCACAAACACACTAACCTCATCGAGATAGCAAATCACTCCTGTATCCCCTCCTAACTTAAAACTCCCCCACCCACCCTACATATCTGAAGAACAGGTCCTTAAAGCCTTGTCCAAAGCAAAAAACACAGTCTCTATGGGACCAGTCGACTTCCCAGGCTGTCTTCTAAACAGACTAAAACATGAACTAGTATCACCACTAAATAGACTTTTCAATCATAGCCTAACCACAGGCTTTGTTCCTGTGGAATGGAGAACAGCTACAGTTATTCCCCTCCACAAAGGTGGCTTAGCAACAGACCCAGGAAATTGCAGACCCATAAGCTGACCAGCCTCATCTGTAAGGCCATGGAATATATCATTATGGACCTCATAAATAAAGACATAAGTGACCTCCAAACCCTGGATCCTACCCAAATCAGCTTTGTGAAGGTCCTGCCTGTTGAATCTGGTTGATTTCTTTGAAAATGTGACCAAGGCCATTGACGAGGGCAGATCTGTGCACACAGCACACCTCCACCTGGCAAAGGCTTTCAACACAATCACACTTTCAGGTATTACTGATAAACTTAACAAACTGAATGTAAACTCCTTCATTGTAAGATGAGTTGCCAACTGAATTACAAACTGGACACACTATCAAAGGGGTGACTCCACATCAGCCAGCAAACTTGTTACCAGTAGGGTACCACAGGGGTCAATGCTGGACCTACTACTGTTTGGTATATGCTTCTCAGAAATTCAGGTCAAAACTAAGGGGTTGTGGCTGATCAGGTCTGCAGATGACTGCAAACTAGGTGCAACCATTGAATCCCCAAATGATGCCATTATACTCCAGGAGGGTCTCACGCAGACTGACGACTGGTGTATCAGTCAGAGTCTCAAACTGAATGGAAAGAAATGCATCATCATTCCTTTTGGCGCAAACAATGCCCTGTTAGACTATCAAATCAACAGCAATACCCTAAGTACCCATGAAGTGGTAAGGGACCTGGGATCACAAGTTGACTGCAACCTTAACTTCAACCACCGTGTATCTACTGTAGTAAGGAAAGCTTTCTGCATAGCACAATTGATAAGTAAAGACATCACCTTGAAAGCAAAAGAAGTTATAACCCCCTATTCCCAGCACTTATCCAGCCCATAATTGAGCATAATGCCCCATTTGGCATGTACTGTACTAAGCAACTGCAGCAATTAGAGAGACCTTAGTGGTTTCTAACAAAGAAGATCAAGGGGCTCCAGCATGTGCCTTACACAGACTGACTAAAGTCCCTGTCACTATACTCTGTATCATATAGACTTATTAGGGGATACGTATGCCTGGCCTATGGAGCAATCCAAGACCCAAACCTCATGAACTTGCTGCATATCCATAAATCAAATGGGACTAGGTCTACCCATTCCAGGGACCTAAATATGGCCTGTGACTTAAATAGGACATGTTGGAGGTACAGACTTATCTCTCAGTGACTGCGGCATGTTTGGAACAGGCTACCAATACATGTGAACCAGAACACCTCTATGACACTGTTCAAGAGGAACCTGGATGAGTGGAAGTGGTGCCATAAATTCTTACAGGGGATAGAGCCCACAACCCTCTTGGACATGGACAGTCATCACAAAATACAATCTTGGGTATTGACTAGCATTTATATGGTATTACATTGGGCTGAAACTGCTAGGCTTAAAATGACCTCTGGGTTGATAGCCAAGTAATACCCTATGATTTTATGATCCTAAGGGTCTAACATTAATGAAAATTCAAATTAAGAATTATGAGATTAATTCAAATGCACTGTAATTTAGAAATGGCAAACTGAAAACTTCATACATGCATAATACAGGTTAAAGTACGCATCTTTGCAAGTAGCCATTCAATGTATTTCAGATGCAAAACATCTCCATTAAACTGCTAAAGAAAGGAAATTACAAAGAGGTACATCTGAATCTGAGCAAAATATAATGCAAAATTGTTCAAAACAAAGACATAATTTTCCTGCAATACACCCAATCCCTCATCCATTATGACTAAGTCTTCGAATATTTTTTTAAACAATCATCAAGAATGCATGAGAATTCAAAGGAGATCTCCCCAAATGGTTACATGCAAAGCATATATCCTCTAACATGTCTAAATTCAGAATTCGTCCAATAATAAGAACCATAAAGAAAAGCATTGCTTGGTGAGACTTTTTTACAACAACCACAAATGCTGAACAATGAATCTGAGGAGAAGCAGAAGGAGATGGCACCAGCATTAGGAGAAGAAACTTTTACACAATATTTTCAAAGCATTTTCAACTTAACTGGTAGGACTGTTTTTTTTTTTCAAGTCATGTTAGCTGACTATAAATAGTGGCTTGACATTTATACTGACGGGAAGAACTTTAGAAACAAAGCTTCAATTGCTTTAAAGTTTTTGTTAGATGTTCATAGGTTCATAGGTATTTACTAGGCTAATGATCATAAGGGCCTTTTTAACCCTAGCCATGCATCTCACATCTCTGACAAGTTCCATTACCTTGATAAGTGTAAGCAGGGGCTTGTGAGATGAAACATTTTCAAGCAGGGACCTGGGAGATGAACCATTTACAGGTTGCCTGTGCCCATTGGAGACATAGGTGCCAAGCCAGGGATGATTTCCTGTTCCCCATCCAATTGTCCATGTTACACTTGAATTGGGTTAGGGAGAAATGCTGCTTTACATGCATTGGAAGTCTGTTCCAGAGACAAGGTAGTCTCTGAAATACATTCCTGTCTCTCCAGCAGGTCCTATTTATATTACAGGCAAGGTTTAAGTCTTTAGCATGGGTAATTCTGGTGCTGTTTGTTTTGCTGATATGCAGGAGGTGCATCAGAGGGGGGGTCTGACAATGCCCTAATGCCAGGCATAGATCTCCCCTCAACAGCCTATAAGAGACAGAATACAGGGATAGGGTCTTGAGCTGGTCTGCATACGGCATTTTTACTTATCCCCTGTATTCTTTTAGTGAGGAACATCTGTGGATGTTCCAGTGTTGGATATGCCTAGTTGGGAACATACCACAGGGGGCATTGTACTCAATGATAGATCTGATGAATGCTGAATACAGTGGAACAATAACTTCCTTGGACCTAGATGCCATACTTTTGTATATAAGTCATTGTCCCACTGTACTCATCCCTCATTAGACCCATTATAGAATACAATGCCCTGTTTGGTATGTACCTCTCAAGACATCTGCAACAACTGGAAAGGCTGCAGAAATACCTCACTAAAAAAATCACAGGCCTAAAGAAGATGCCCTATGCTGACCGCCTTAAAAAACTCCAGCTATACTCTGTCGCATATTGTCTACTCAGAGGCGATCTCTGCTTAACATACAAGGCCATGTCAAACCCAGAGCTGTTGGACATGCTACACTTAAAGAAATCCCAGTCCCTCAGAGCCACATGCTCCAGGGATCTAAACCTTGTCATCACAATAAACAAAACACGCTTGAGGGATAGGTTCCTGACCCAGAGACTCCCAAGACTCTGGAATAGACTGCCCATACATGTCAAGCAGAGCACCTCTTTGGCCATCTTCGAAAGGAACCTTGATGAGTGGATGGAAGAAAGGAAATTCACCGCAGGGATCACATCAGTCATCCTGCTAGACAGGGGTCCAGGGAAGTAAATAGTGTGGGAAGAAATAGCCAGGGAATTGTTATGGCTAGGCTTGTATAGGCCCTAGGGCCGATAGCCTAGTACCGACCTATGAACCTATGAACCAATAAATTGTGCAGCATAGAATAATTTCCTCACTACTGCAGACAGATGATGGTCAAAGGTTAGATTACTGTCTATGTGTATCCCCAAGTCTCTGACTACTGGGTCAACTCTAAGGGTTGTGTTGTTAATATGATAGTTACTAAGGACGGATGACTTCCAAAAGTATACTATTATGCATTTATTGGCATTTGGTATTAGTCCGTGGCTCTAACACCAGTTGTTTCTCTGTCAGCCAGTGACCATTTACATTGGCCTTGACTTCAAAGAAATAAATGCCAAAAATTAGTGGTCTGAGGACTGATCCCTGGGGTCTCCACTTATGACTGCCCTCTTTTTAGAGGTGGTCTTTTCAATTTCCCTAGGTTCTGTTTGTGAGCCAGTTGGCTATCCACCAGGTAACATATGGGGTTGTCCCTAATTTCTGAGCTTGTCAACGATGCCTGTATGAGCTATTGTGTCAAAAGTCTTGGCCAGGTCAAGGTAGGCAGTGTAAATCATTTTGCCCTCATCCATTGATTTGGTGACCTTCTCAAAGAAGTCCACCAGGCTGAGTAGGCATGACCTGTCATTGATGAAACCGGACTGGATTTGGTCCAGTGTGTGGAGATTTACTATATCATTATTGATCATTTCCATAATAATTCTTTCTATGGATTTGCATATAAGCTTACTGAGACTTCTGGTTCTGTAGTTTCCAGGGTCTGTAGGTGGCCCACCTTTGTGCTGTTCTCCATTCATGAGGTACAATACATCATTGGAGGCTACAGTTAAATAGTGATTCCAGAAAACCTGACAGTTCATGTTTCATGCTATTTAGAAGGTATCCTGGGATATTATCTGGGATCATTGATACAGTGTTCTTGGCCTTAGAGAGAGCAATAAGGACCTGTTCCCTAGTGATAGCAGGTGGAGTTATATTTGATGGTATTTCCTGAGGGAAGGTGGAGGGAGGGGTAAAGTTGGAACAGCATTTGTCAGGCAGTAGGTTTGTTGTATCTTCTGTCTCAGTATAGGTGGCTCTATTTACAATGAGCTCTACACACAATTGTGTATTGGCTTTGAGGCTGCAGACATAGCTAAAGAATGCTCTGTGGTTGTCCTTGGCCTGGGAGGCCAAATTTACCTCAAATATGGCTTTGGTAGGCATTATTTGTCCTCTGAGATTTTTATTTAGTTTGATTAGAGTGAATTTATCCAGTTGGGTGCTGCAACTCCTAATTTTTGCCATGATTTTTTTTCCTTCTGTTATACAGCCTATTGATTTTGTGATTTTGTGATTCTTGTTTATTTTTGAGTTAGCTCTGTACTTCTTCCTGGGGAATGCAGCTGCCTCTATGCAGCTATTAACATGCTTGTATAGGGTTTCTATGAATAGTTATGCATAGGCAGCAGTGTTCTCAGGCTTTATGAAAGCTTCAAATTTTGCCAGGTTATCACTTAATAGTAGCATGTTAGGCTTAGTGTAGTTCCTGTATTTTCAATGATTAGCTGGGGATCCGGGTTTTATTTTTACTTCAAAGGAGACTATTTTGTGGTCTGACCTTACCAGAGAAGACATTACACTAGGGGTTGTGCAGCACTCTCCCATATTAATGAGGACCAGATCCAGTATGGTTGCACCCCTGGTTGGTGTATTGACAATCTGGTCCAGGGAGTTTGTGCTTACAAACTCCAAGAATCTCTGTTCTTGTACATTTGTTGTCATATAGAATTCCCAGTTAATAGTGGGCTAATTAAAGTTGCCCATGAATATGGTGTTGGTTTAGATGGTGAGTGTTTCCAATAAGTTTAAATATATGGAATGGGTATCCTGGGTCATCAACGAGGACCTATAGCTTGCAAGGAAGTGGTATTGGACTTTGCCTATGGTAATTTGAACATGGAGTAGCTCCTGTTTGACTAGCCTTGAGGCATATTTATTTTTCATGTAAATCAGGACAACTCCACCTTTAATCTCTGTCTGTGTAGTAGCTGGTCTAAATGTATGGAAAACATTATAACCTTGCACTGTTGGTGTGCTCTCTGCGGGTTTAAACCATGTCTCAGTGACCACACAGATGTCAGCATTCTTTAGGGTGAAGAGTGATTTTAGGAAGTGAAGTTTTTTTGTTTAGACTCCTAGCATTGAGCAGTAGTACATTTAGATTATCTTGGTTTTGATTTGCTATCTCGGAAGTTCTTTCTGTTTGGCATTGCTTAAAAAAGGCACTATTGGAGAAGACAATGTTTTAGCTAATATTCAAAAGTCTAGAGGGGAGAGGTGCAGACCATCCTTGGCAAAGTTGCGTGTTCTGTTGGCCATCTCCTTCCATACTGATAAATAATGCACCCCCTTAGAATGACACCAGAAACTAAGCCAGCTATTAAAGTCATTCATCTTTTGCTCATATTGTGACATATCATCCTTGGAGAAGGTAAAATGCTGCTTAATGAAAGGTTCGTACCCACCTGGGACACATATTCTGAGAGCTCCATGATGTCTCTGTTCATATAGTCTAGGGAGGTACATCTGAGGTCATTTCCACCCACATGGACTATAACTGAGTCATATTGGTACTTGTGGTATCTGAGTGCATGTATAATGTGCCAGATCTTAGCCCCTGATAAGCAACTGACCATGCCTTTCTCCTTACTCAGCCTGGTGAAAGGGACATCAGTGTGTCTCACGATGGAGTCTCCAATAACCAGAATGTTGGACTGGGTGGTGGCTTGCCTTATGGGCTTAGAAGTGGAGGCTTCATGAGATGTGACTGTATGTGTTGATTATGTGCATGTTGTTTTTAAAGAGTGCATTTGGGGCTGCTGAGGGTATTTATTATGTGTATTTCATCTAAGAGGACTTTTGGGTTTATGAAGGTTACATTTAAGTGCCTCAGCATATGTGGGTCTATATATCTGTTTTAAATTTTGTGAGAAAAGGCACAGCATGTGTGCTACTGACAACCTTATTGACATTAGGAGTACTTTTATGTGAGAGCTTTGTCTCTAGTGACATTGTGTAAATGCATCTCACATACTGTATCAGTCTGTTTGATAAATAACTTGTTGTCAGTATACATGAGACAGTTTCTACATTGCCTCAGGATGCCCATATCCACCAAGATGGTAACGGAGATAGTGAGAAAGTTCATATCCATAGCAACAGATCCTTTTTATTGATTTGACAACTGGGGTGATAATATAAAGCAATATCAGGAGTATCTAGTTTGTAACTCTGGGGAGAATGCTTATCCCAGCAAACTAGTTGTCCTGTGTGCAACTATGTACGGGTGAAATTTAAATTGTGCTTTTGCAGGAAAAGTGTCATTCACGGTGTCTGTGTCTAAATAGGGCACTGCCAAACACTTGAGGGGAAACTAATAAGTGAGCCATGAAAATTTAAGGATGAAGTATTTAAACAGATATTCTAAAGTTTGAAACAAATCAAACAGAACTTACTGAAAATAAAGAATTAGCTTGTCAAGAATAATGAAAATGGAGGAGTTACATTAATGGCTACTGCCTGACTTCTACTAGTGCTCATCTCAGTACAGCTTCACTCTGCTTGGATACAATGTTCCTTTACTTCTTCTTTCACCAAAAGGAAAACATTAGCCCCAATCCCAAAATGAGAAGCAGGTCACAGCCTGTTTGATGATCCACAGTCTTGCCCCAGATGATGCAAGGGTCTATAGGGTTGTTGTAGCCCTTTCCTGGTAGATGCCTTGAATAGCAACCAGACCAATGAGGAATATCAAACATAGATACTCACTATCCAACCAGAAACAGTAAACAATGCAGTCTGACTCTGCTCCTTCTCTCACCAGGAGCAGAATATAAGCACACATTCCAAGCTTTCACCTATGAAGCAGTTATTAGGCTTTCCAGTGATCAGCTGTTTTCAGGAAATAATATCCATGTGCTCCTTCTCCCACCAGGAGAAAATAGAAACACTAATCCCAAAATTACTACTGAGAGACAGAATGTGGATTCTCCAATAAATGGATTTGCTGCAATAGATGTTGCAGATTTTAAAGATATGATGGAAAAAGGTGGTTACATCCTAAGTATTGCAGTGTGCACTAAGCAGTTGTATATGAAAGTGGGGGGAACTTAAGCTGTAGCTAAGTGGAGAGCCACTAATAGTAAAAGATAAAGATGGATTGAAAGGGAGCGGGCACTTTGTATTCTGGTTCTATGGAATACATTGGAATAGCCAGTAAATCTGAATAGATAAAGGGGAGTGATTTCACAAAATGATAATTTTGAGCTTACACACAAGAGCTGATGAAAGGGGTTAGAGAGAGAATGAGATGTGTGGTCAAATTAATGTAAGGGGAAGGCAACTAGAAAGACAGTTAAGTTTAAGAAAACAACAGCACCAGGGTGGGAGACCATAAAACACTTTCTGTGTGACTCACAAGAAACACAGCTGTGGTCTCTTTCCTAGTTTTAATATGCGATTAAAAGTAGAACACAAGTAAAACCCAGTGTAAAGAAAACTAATCACAACATACAAAATAGAAGAAGACAACAAAGTAATACAAAATTCAAGAAAGCAAAAACAAACTAACCTTTCCCTCACAGCAAGTTGTAGCAGAGCCTGGGTGAGCTTTCCCAGTAAATTAATTTAGAGTATATTCTAGAGGATATACAGATGTTAGATATACTGCAGTTTTAGGTATGGACATCACATATAACAGTGTCTTAGTCAATACAATATAAACATTTGGAACTGGAGGGGGAATTCAGTAAGGCCTACATGATTTTTTCATGTACAGATTGCGGCCTGATGCGTACACCAGTGCGAGCATTTTTAGATTAGTAAATGTTGCTTAGCGACGTGTAAGCACGTGCAAACAGGGGAACTTCTGTGCAATGCAAATTTCCACATAAGCAGGTGAATCTTATGCAAATTAGCTAAGTGGAGTGAGCCAACAAGCTAAAAGTCATTTGTGTAAACTCCATGTCCGTGTTTGTAGGGTATGCACACATTTTTTGAGTACAGGAGTCTACACAGATGGAAGGGGATGTAAATGTCCACAAATATGGATATAACTCCACTGCAAATGTTAGATCACATATATAAATGTACTAAACATACATTGTGGATGTCTGAAAAAGGAAGGGAATATGTAAATTTAATACCATTTTTTTAATAATTTCCATATGTTTGTACTATGGTCTGCATTGCTCAAACATGCTTAACAGAAATAAAAAAACATTGTAAAATAACATCTCTAATGTAGTTTACACAAATGTACTGTAGGACCTTGCTTCGTGTCCGTGCAGTTTTGCGTTCATGCTGTTATCCAGCTTACATATCTAAGAACCATGTAGTTTACAGGATGTCAGCACAAATATGTATGCAAATGAGGTGCATTTGTTGAATCGCTAAAAGGAACAACCATGTCCACATATCCACTTTGTGTAGGCTCCAACATGGTGTTGATATTACCACTGGATGTGGATGACATCAGCGGGATTTGTCCTGTTACTTTTAGGATTTCTTAATGCTCATTGCGAGTTTGCACAGTACGTCACATAGCTTAGGATGTTTGTGTGAACAGATCATGCACGTCACAGTGATGATGTAGGCATCTATCAATTAAAACCAGATATATTCAATTAATAATATATACTTTTGTATAAGCTATGCTGCATGACACGGCACATTGTTCTGCTTCATATAATAAAGTAGGGCCTTTAAATCATGTCAATTACATCCTCAGCAGGTGAATTACATCATAATTAGCCAGTCCCACATGGGGGACCTACAGCAGAACTGTATAAAGTATGCCTACACCCTACATTCTAATTTTCCCTCAGTACTCTGAACCATTGGAATAGAGACTCGGAAATTTTAAATGAGATAATGCTAGGGGCTGCTGCTGCTATTCTACATCTGTATGTGCTAGATGCTGAAGTCATTGCTGCTGGTGCTCCTGACAATAGGCCTAGGCTAAGAAGGAGAAGAGTGTTCAGGACCAGGGTAACTTTCGAGGAGCTACATGAGCTGGAGACTGTAGAGCACTACAGGGTATAGAGAGACATATTACAAGAGCTCAGGGAGCTCTGCAGCCCTCAACTCAGAGCCAGAGCTAACAGAGGGGAACCCATCCCAGTGAAAACTAAGGTATCTATAGCCCTTAGGATACTAGCTACAGGTACTTTTCAAGACCAACTGGGGACATGATGGGGATGTCACAGGCATCTGCATCTAGGATACTCCACCAATTTCTGGATGTTATGTTCCCACATGCCACTGAGCACATATATTTTCTCATTGACCCTGAGGTGAGAGCCAGCAATATGCATCACTTCTACCATGTAGCACACTACCCTGAAGTACTGGGTGCCATAGATTGCACTCATGTGCATGTCAAGGCACCACCTGGCAAGCAGGGTAGAATCTACATTAATGACAAGGGATATCACTCCATCAACTGCCAAGTTGTGTGCAATGCCCAGGGGATTGTCATGAATGTGTGTGTTGGCAACCTTGGCAATTATCATGACTCCCATATCTGGCACACATCACAGCAATATCAGCTGTTTGCTAGGGGGGACATTCCACAGGGCCATTTACTGGGAGATGCTGGCTACTCCTGGAACCGTGGATGATGATACCCATTAGAAATGCATACACACCCACAGAGGAATGCTATAATGAGGCACATGCACAAATTAAGAACATCATAAAGTGTGTGTTTGGGTTTCAGAAGACACAGTTTCAGTGCCTCGATATATCTGGTTGAGCCTTGCAGTATGATCCAGCCACATGTGCACAGATATTCACAGTATGTGTTATGCTACACAATCTGATCCTGCAGCAGTATCAGCAAAGGGAAGGGATACATAGCCTCCCACCAATGTCTAGATCACCACAGCCACAGTCACAGGATGACTTGGAGGAGGAACCCCATGCTGATGTCCTTGAAGGCAGACATAGGTGCGCTCAGTATGCTCTGGCTTTGGCTAAGAGACAACACATAGCAAATTCACTGACAATCTAAGGACCTAGGTACTAACACCTTACCCCTACACACATACTGATATTAAAATTGATGCAAGCCAAATCACACATCCTGTACCTATCCATGGTGTGACACCCATGCCCTGGCCCAGCAATCAAGGAGCCTCTAGCCTCACCACTAACACCAGGGAGGTTGTCTCCTATAAGAGGAATGGATAACTAATACACACAGTAAAGTACAATTTCCCTTAAGTGCACACAGAGATCACAGTCAGTCTGGGGCTGGTTGCTCCCTTACTCACCAGGTCCTCAATAAGACTCCCCACTGGCACTGCTATAGGGTCCAGGTCTCAGCCTAGCTGGGAAAGCTAAAACCTCCAGTAACCTCTCTGTCCAACCAGTGCTTCGTGTCCCTGCCCAAGCAGCTGACACAACACACACACAGACCCTCCTGGGAAAAGGCTGGCACAGGTTCTCCAGTTGTGCCCCTATTACCCAGACCATATGGTAGTAATTCCTGCCACCACCCAGCTAATAATTATCAGCTATTAAAAGGCCCTTAAAAGGGTGTCCAATTATTAATGTGCAATATTATAATCCAATGGTAGTATGACTAAACAGTCAAGGCTTAATTTGGGGTGACTTAGTAAAATCTGTAAATATGTAATGTACTTTAGAGGTTAAATTATCTCTACATAAACCAGCCACAGGTAAAGTTTTAAAATATTTAATAATTATTAATTAAAACACAAGACAAAACTACTACAGTACAATACTACTCAAGTTCAGAGATCACACAGAAACTGAAAACAAAATTGTAGGAAAGATCTGATTTCAAAGAAAAATACTCAGTCTAACTTTCCTCTAAGTTTAACTGTTCCTAAGAGAAATCACAGTGCTATAATCCTACTTACATACATAAAGCATACGCAGTGCTGGGTTAGATATCCAAGATGAAAATGCTTCCCATCTCTCACTCAACAATAGTTTTTAAACACTAACCAACAGCTGTCTAAGGCCCTCCCAAATTACATCATGTTGACACTTGGTCTGGAGTTCCCAGGCTACAAACTGCATTATTTAACAAGCTAACACCTGCTCAGGAGACTACAACAATAAAAGGCATTTCACATATACACTCCAGCAGAAACCAGAGCAATAAAGCACCTTCCATATGTAAATTCTGGCCCTTAATGTTAACCTTAAAACAATGGGCCTGAAACCTTCATCCAGACTCACTGGAGCTGACTTGTAAAATATCAAAGAGATTCATAAGATCTTTTCAACTTCAAAAGACACATTTGAAATGCTTGGCTTGGTTTTCCTTACAGCACATGGCAATGTTGCAACAATCATGAAGTTCGCATTTTACAGTGTTTTCTTTCATTTAAAAACACAAGCCTGTATTTTATATGTATTTATACAATTGATAGAATTATGTATCAAATTCTATTTGACTAGGCTGGCACCCTTCGCCCATCTTCCTCCAATCTTCACATCTCCCCCCTCCCCAGGGAACTCAAGCAAGTTTTTCAAGTGCCCCTTGAGAAACATCGCTTGAGAGTGTCAGGTCTATCTTGGTGTACCTCATCCCATTCCCTGCCTTGACAGCCCATCTGCATTGGTATTGCTACTCCCACTGCGGTGCTGCACTGACATATCATATGATTGCAACCCCAGGCTCCATCTTAACAACTTGGCATTTTGCTGACTAGCTCTGTTTAACCATGTTAGAGGGTTGTGATCTGTCATCACAATGACTTTTCTTCCATACAGATAAGGCTGAAGTTTTTGTAGTGCCCGCACTATGGCTAGACCTTCCTTTTCCACCGCTGCATAGCATTACTTCCTGGGTTGGAGCCTATGACTAAGATAAACCACTGGCTGCTCTTCTCCCTCTGAAGAAATCTGGCTCCTTAAGCTTCTGAAATGCTGCCCACATGGTGGGGTCCACACTACCTTGTCTGGCCTTTTCTTCCTTGTCAGGTCTGTGAGGGGAGCAGCTATGGTACTATAATTGGGAGCAAACTTTCTGTAGTACCCTGCTGTCCCTAAGAATGCCCTCACCTGCTTTTTAGTAACAGGTGCAGGCCATGCCTGAATAGCTTCCACTTTGGCAGGTTCTGGCCTTATTTTACCACTCCTCCACTCTATGTCCTAGGTAGGAGACCTCTGCCATACCCATTTGCTTGGATTAATGGTCAACCATGCCCTCTGTAGTCTGCCCAGCAC
Source organism: Protopterus annectens (assembly GCF_019279795.1). Lineage (NCBI taxonomy): Eukaryota > Metazoa > Chordata > Ceratodontiformes > Protopteridae > Protopterus > Protopterus annectens. Next base: position 497,280,495 of record NC_056733.1, read on the forward strand.
ATCCCTGACATGCTGAAGGTGCTCTTGCCAGGAATAGCTGTAGATAGCAATATCATCCATGTTAGCATGGCAAACCCTCTGCTACTGCTAATATATGATCTACCAGCCTCAGGAAAGTCACTGGGGCATTCTTCATACCAAAAGGCATCTTTGTGAACTCATACAAGCCAAAAGGAGTCACAAAGGCTGACTTCTGTCTAGCACTGGGAGTCAAAGGCACCTGCTAGTAACCCTTGGTAAGATTAATCATTGTAAGATACTTAGCCCCACCCAGCTGCTCTAGGGCCTCATCTGTTCTAGGCATGGGGTAACCATCTGCCTCTGTGTGACTATTTAATTTCCTGTAATCCACACAGAACCTGGTGCTGCCATCCTTCTTTGGCACCAGTACTACTGGGGAGGCCCAGGGAGTGTTGGACTCCTGAATAACCCCTATTTCCAACATCTCATGTACCTCTTTCCTCAGAGTCTGTTTGACTCTCTCAGGCACCCCATAAGGGGCCTGCCTGATAGGCCTTTGGGGTCTTGTATCCACCTGGTGCTGCACCAGGTGGGTGTTCCCTGATTTTCTGGTGAACATGCCCCCAAACTCCTACAACACTGCTCGGATTTCTTGAACCTGGGTAGGAGATAGCTGCTGGGACATTGCTACCCCTTCCACTGAGGTGTCAGCCCAAGCCTCCCTGAGGAGATCAGTCACAAGATCTCTTTCAGACTCTTCCTGCAAGCTACTGCAAATTCTCAGCACAAGGACCTCCCTATCATGGTAAGGTTTCATCATGTTAACATGGTACAATTTGTGTCCCTGCTTTATGCCAGAAGTTCCACCATGTAGTTAACATCACTTACCTTACTTACCACCTTGCAGGGTCCCTCCCAAGCTGCTTGCAACTTGTTGTGTCTGACAGGAATGAGAACAATCACCCGCTGCCCTGAGCATTCCTGTCATACCACACCTTTTTGTTGCTGGGCTTCTGCCAGATTCTCCTGAGCCAGGCCCATGAGTTCCTTGAGCCTTGTCCTAAGGTTTGGGACATATGCCACAACAGACTCCTTGTGAGACTCACACTCACCTTCCCACTCATCTTGAATTAAATCTAAAGGTCCCCTTACCCTATGCCCATATAGCAACTCAAAGGGTGAAAAAACTGGGGATTCCTGGGGAACCTCTCTGTAAGCAAACAACAGATGGGGCAAATATTTGTCCCACTCCCTCTTAAACTGATCTGCAAATGCCCGTACCATGGACTTGATTGTAGAGTTTAACCTCTCAACAAGACCATTAGTCTGGGGATGGTAGGGGGTGGTCTTTATGTGCTTCACCCCACAGAATTTCCACAGACAAGCCAACAGGTCTGACATAAAATTGGCACCTCTGTCAGACAGTATTTCCTTTGGGAAACCTACCCTGCTGAAAATCTCTAGCAAAGCATTTGCCACCTTCTCGGCCTCAATGGAGGACAAAGCCATTACCTCAGAGTATCGTGTAACATAATCTACAATCACTAGGATATTCTTTTTCCCTGTGGAATGTGGGATACTCAGAGGATCCACAATATCCATAGCTACTCTCTGAAATGGCTCCTCAATCACAGGCAAAGGCATCAAAGGAGCTCTCACCTTGTCTCCTGCCTTGCCTACTTTTTGGCACTGCTCACAGGTCCTGGAGTACCCTGTTACATCTCTGGAAATTCCAGGCTAATAGAAGTTTTGCATAATAAACCTCTTTGTATGTTTTATGCCCATATGACCTGCAAAGGGAATATCATGGGCTATGGCTAGAAGCGCCAGATGGTAAGCTCTAGGCACTACCAACTGCTGTACTCTCTCACCTTCTAGCCTTCCCTCAGGGGTCCACTCTCTGTACAGTAACCCTTTGTTCCAGTATACAGATTCCCCCTTCCCTTGAGAATCAGTTGCCTCTCTAGCTACCTGCCTCAGGCCTTGCAATGTAGGGTCTGAGAGCTGAGCCTGTCTCAAGTCTCTCCTTGTAAACCTTCCCAGCTCCCCTTCCATGGGAAGTCTGGCATCCTCTGACAGTGGTGCCTCACTGTCAGCCTCGGTACTACTACTCACCTCTACCTTTGCAGTTACCCTGTCAGTACCCACAAGCAGCTGTGGCTCACATTCCATCTCACTGCTACAGCGTAGCTTACTCCCTGAAGTAACCACCTCAGCAGTCCTGGCTGCAAGTATGCAGTCAGTCTGGGTCTCCCCCAGGCTACCAGACCCACATGTTTATCTCCTAGCCTCACTGCATGTAACTGCATAAGTACATAGTACTGACTCATCCAAATCCTTCCCTCTCAGGACATCTGCAGGATCGTATTTCCATACCCCTGTTGTCTCAAGACAACCCATTGTTGGCATTTTGTCTTTCCCACTTACTGGCTCCCTCACCTTTGGTTCCCCATCTTGCCTCCGTGGACATCTGTATGCCACATGGGTCCACTGGTTGCATTCAAAACATTTAACACTATCTCCTGGACATGTACCTGGACTAGTGGCTTCCCCTCCTACTGGCGGATTCTGCTGGGGCAGTCTGTGCTGCCCACCATGGGTTCCTTTAGTCCCATGAGTAGTACTGGGGGTCCCTTTCCTGTGCAGGGCTGCCCTATTTGCTAGGTATAGGTCTCCCTTCTTCCCCAACTCCTCTGAAGTAGCACACTGTCTATCAGATAACCAGATCCTCATGTCCTCAGGCAAAGAGCCAAGGGCTTGTTCCCTTACCAAAAGGTCTGCCAGCACTTCAAAAGTGGTGACCTGACATCCACTCACCCAGCTATGAAAATAAGTGCTCAATTCAGCAACATATTCACATACATTTTCATCTGCCTTGCATCTATGCTCATAAAACGTTTTCCTATACATTTCAGGTGTTAGTTTAAAACATTCCAGCAAGTGTCTTTTTACAGCAGTATAATCAAAACCCTCAGTGTCATGTGGAGAGCACTGTGCTTGGGCTTGTAAGCACCACCCCCCCCCCACACACACACACACACTCATCTTCCACTTTCTCTCTTATTCTCTTCTGCTAGCAAATAGTATTCATAACTGATCAATACTATGTGTTTGTTAATTTAAACTGAGACCACAGTAGCCTACTGATACAAGGTTATCCTGTTTTTCCACCTGAGAAATGGTTAAGAAATGACTTACAGTTTCAGAGCAGTCCTTGGTCAATTCTGATTGTTTCTTAAACACAAACTTTGCTTTGGCTCATTAGCAGCAGTACAAAAGAACTGCCTGCTCACACCCTTGTTCTCCCCCTCCCCCTTCCCTGTTTATTACCTTAAGCCAATCCCAAAGTTAATAAATATTACCTGTAGCAGGCACCATTTTTAAAACTACAACCACCCTTTGTCACTATCATATGTTCATTTATCAGTTTACTCTGTTACCTGATTGTTTCCAGCCCCCTCATAAGAGCAAATAACAGGGTCTCTACCCACTTCGCTCCCCACCTTGCCCCCTATTTCCTCCTGCCCCCAGTGGTCCTACCTTTATTACACTCAACCCCTCCCATCTTTCCAATAGCCAAACACAGCACTAACCCAGCACTACCTCCTCCATTTTCCCACTAATATCACACCTCCTCAACTAACATGTACAAGCATACCTTACCTATGCTCACTGCATGCACTCTCCTTGCATAGCTTACATCTTACTAAAGCTCCATCATTCTCTCACTCAACCACTACCACTGTACTACTACTCACACCCCCACTCATGTCTCACCCTCACTTAGCTCCCCTCCCACCAAATCAAAAACCATCCCTATGCACCCCCCGCATATTCTACCAACTATATTACTCAAACATAAAGCATCCCTACAACTTAACACAGTAACCCTCCCACCATACCTATTACCCACAGAGCAAATCATAAAGTTTCCCTAATAAACAAACACATTCAAAAACTGAAAACTCATGCATATCAAAACTAGCCCTAAGTGGAGACATCCAACCCAACCCTGGCCCTACCATCTGCAACCCCAATCCTCATAATCAGACTAGAAACCACAACCTCTCCCATATCACAGCCAATAGAAAGCCAAGTGATTTCCTTCTACTAAGCCTAAATATTAGAAGTATATCCAACAAAGTCCATGAACTCCATGCCACCATAGACTTGTACTCCCCATATATAGTCATCCTGACAGAAACCTGGCTAAAACCTCACATTACCAGTGAGCAAATAGTCCCTACTGGTTATGACATACTAAGAGTAGACCGGCTAAATAAGAAAGGAGGCGGTGTAGCTATAATATTTAAACAGCATCTAAACATCCAGATCTTAAAATCATCAGCTCCACAAATAGGCAATGAAGAAATAATATATACCAACCTCAAAATAAACCAAAACAAAACCATCAACATAATTGGATGCTACTTCCCACCTGGCCAAAACATCCCTCCACTAGATAACCTCATCAGCTGGTCTACTCACCATCTCCCCCAAGAAGCTATCATTTTAGGTGATTTCAATATTGAGTGGCAATCCTGTTCTAGCAACAATCCAACCCATCATATAAACCTTCATGGCTTCCCACAACTAGTCCAGTCACCAACCAGGATAAATAAAAACTCCAGCAAGCACACTACCCTGGAATGGATACTAGTCAGTAAGAGCCCCCAGTCATATATAACAGGCTGCTTATCAGATAGCCTCAGTGATCACTCCCAAACATTCCTACTAAAAAAATACCTATACCAAGCTAAACCTGTCATCTACCATCAAATACGTAAAAAACTAAACTTTGACCGACTCACATTCATCTCATCCCTCAAAGAATGTAACTGGCATCCCCTAAAGTACCTCAGCCTTGATGACACAGTTGAATTTTTTAATACTACCTTCCTAAGTATCATTAATTACCATGCCGCCATAAGACTTTTCAGAATGAAAACACAACCCTCCCCATGGCTATAGAAAACCACTAAGTCAGAAATGAAAAACAGGGATAAAGCCTGGGAGCACTGGCGCAAAACAAAACCCCCCACAACTAGACAGAAATTCCTAGAACTACGCAATAGAGTTAAAAAGCTAATAAAACAGGACAAATTCCAATACTACCAGTCTGCCCTAGACTCCTCCCAACACAGCCCCAAACAATTCTGGTCCTCCATAAACTCCATCATCCACCCAGTTAAAGTCAATACCTAGCCTCCTAACATCCCTCACTCCTCCAAAAATATTGCTACCTCATTCAACACACACTTCACACAAACCATAGTATCACTAGCTAAACAACACTAACCCCCTCCCCTCCAACCCACACCTTCAACTAGTAATCTCCCCACTGCCTTCTCTTTTTCTCCTGTACCTACCTCCAAAATAAAAAAAAAAAACTCTTAACTAAACTTAAGCCCACCAAATTAACAGCAGACAACCTCCCAAGTGAATACCTACAAATTGCAGCTGATGCTCTGGCCTACCCAGTATCCATCTTGGTAAACCGATCTCTGTCAAAAAGTTACGTACACACTGTGGAAAGTATCACATATAATTCCCCTCCACAAAGGTGGCCCCTCCACAGAACTAACCAATTACCACCCCATAGCTATTCTTTCTCCACTCTCCAAAATACTAGAGAGATGCATACATTCTCAGGTATCAGACTACCTCCTTACTAACAACCTCCTTTCCAATACTCAGCATGGTTTCCAACCAAACCATAGCACCACCACTGCCTTACTCTCCTTTACTAACACTATCCTTCAGCATAGAAATAATGGCTATCTCTCCTCTGCTACTTTCCTAGACCTATCTAAAGCATTTGACATGGTTCCACACAAACAACTCATCTCTATCCTCAATAACCTATCCTTCTCTCAATCAGTCACCAACTACTTTCAGAGTTACCTGTCTGACCACCAACAATCCATTGTATGGCAGAATGACATATCTCCCCAACTACCTGTCTCCATAGGGGTTCCCCAAGGATCCATCCTTGGACCCCTACTCTTCTCTGTTTTCACCAAAAATCTAGCTTCTGCCACCAAACATGGCACACTCATACAATATGCAGATGACTCAACCATCATCTGCTCAGCCCAGTCCCTACCCAAACTGCAAAAAGTCACACAGGAAGCCTTTTCCTCTGTTGAAACTTGGTTATCCGATGCCCAATTAATACTCAACCCAAACAAAACTAAACTACTCATCTTCCAACCCACCAGACATACTCAAAACAACTCTCACTTTAACATCACAGCAAAAGACAACACCACTATATACCCAACTGAACACACCAAATTGCTAGGAGTGGAAATAGACAATAAACTAAAATTTGACATTCACATATCCATGACCATAAAAAAAGTCCACAAAAAAACTAGGAGAATTATACAGAAATGAGCAACTTCTCACCAAAGCAGCAAAGATTTCAATAGCAAAGTCCCACCTTATCTCCACCCTACTTTATGCCTCTCCAATATATACCAACCTAAGGCAATGCGATCTAAACAAGCTAGAGACCTGCTGCAACAAAATTGCCAAATTCACTACAGGGGCATCCTACCATAGTCACCACTGTCTCTCACTTGCTGAACTGGGCTGGCTTGAACTCCCTCACCTCCTTCAATGGTATCAACTATCACTCGCCCACAAACTAGAAAGCCATCCACTAAATGTCCCATCCCTCCAGAATCTACTTCAACCCTTTTGCAGCACCAGACCACTAAGATCCAGCAACAAAAATCACTTGCAGATCACTAAAGCCAATAACTCTGCTGGTGAAACACTATTCTCTTGCGCCATAGCCAAATTATGGAACTACATCCCACCCACAATTAACTCTGTACCATCATGCACCCACTTCAAAACTTTACTAAAAGCGCACCTAAAATCATGGCTATGCCCTTGCAACTCCCACTCTAATATCACCCACCCCATCCAACCACTACCTTTCTTTCCACCCCACTAACTACCTTGATTATAGCAAGCTCAGATGCTCATAAGTCTAGTACTTTTTATACAGCAGGAACTTCTTATTGTAACATTTATTAATGTCTGTTATGTACTTTGCAGATAAAGATTCTAGTTGTCTGCTAATGTACTATGTTCTTCATCTGTAAATATGTTTGTAATTAATTGCTATGTTAAATTGTTAATTGCTATGTAATCCAATGTAACTACTGTCTGTTTATTTTAACTGTGGAGCTTTTCTCCCCGGGCCTCCACTGAAAATGGACCTGCATCCAGTCGGACACTCTCGGTCAACAAATGTAAATAAATAAATAAATACATAAATAAAGAAGTTGCAGCTTTACCATGGAGTAAGGGGGTCAGGAATTGTACTCAGAGCCCTTGGTCAACTTCACACTGTTTACATACCCGCTCAAACATATGAATGAAGCTATCAAAACTATCCTCCTTTTTAAACTGTGGAAGAAATTTAATGACCTTTTGTTCTTCTGGGGTCCAGTTACTCCCTTCCTCATTACCTCCATGACTCTGATGAAGAGTCATCATTTCCCTCTCATGCCTCCTGTACCGTTCATTTTCCTCAGCTTGTAGACTTCTCATTTTCTCAGCTGCTTCTAGATCTATACGCCTGGCCTCCAACTCAAATCTCTTTAGCTCCAGCTGGATTTTTAAGTCCACTGCAGAAAGGTTGAGCTGTCCATTCTCCGAGGATATCGTATCTCCACTGTCAGTCTGATTGTCCTCCAGGTTACTGTTTTCTGATGCAGCTGTAACCAAGGATGCAATCAGGTCTGCCTTAGGTTTCCATGCACCAGTCCCCTAGCCTGGCACATCTCCGCCAGCTGGCTCCTTGTCAGCTTTCCATTCTCCTCTGCTGACATGCTGCCTGCTCACCCTGACTAACACTAAGCTAACAAAAGAAATAAAACAGTTGTGATCTGAACTCTGAGTATAGACTGTGTGGCTGTTTTAGAGTACAAAACACTTTTAGAGATCACTGTACATAAGCTACAGGAATTCACTCTGTCCACACCACTACAAGCCAATTAGTGTTTGCCAACTATTCAATATGTGATGTGGATCCCACCACAGCAAACCAATATGTGATAGGATATCCCAACCACTGCCACCAATATGTGATAGGATATCCCAACCACTGTCATCAATATGTGACACCCATGCCCTGGCACAGCAATCAAGGAGCCTCAATCCTCACCACAGACAACAGAGAGAGTGACGCCTAGAAGAGGAAAGGATAACTAATACACACAGTAAAGTACAATTTCCCTTAAGTGCACACAGAGCTCACATCAGTCTGGGGCTGGTTGCTCCCTTGCTCACCAGGTCCCCAATAAGACTCCCCACTGGCAGAGCTATAGGGTCCAGGTGTCAGCCTAGCTGGGCAAGCTAAAACCTCAAGTATCCTCTCTGTCCTACCAGTGCTTGGTGTCCCTGCCCAAGTAGCTGACACAGCACACACACACACACACACTTTGAGAAGAGGTTATACAACCACACAGACCCTCCTGGGAAAAGGCTGGCACAGGTTCTCCAGCTGTGCCCCTATCATCCAGACCATACGGTAGTAATTCCTGCCACCACCCAGCTAATAATTATCAGCTACTAAAAGGCCCTTAAAAGGGTGTCCAGTTATTAAAGTGCAATATTATAATGCAATGGTAGTATGACTAAACAGTCAAGGCTTAATTTGGGGTGACTTAGACAGTAAAATCTGTAAATATGTAATGTACTTTAAAGGTTAAATTATCTCTACAAAAACCAGCCACAGGTAAAGGTTTTAAAATATATAATAATAAATAATTAAAATGCAAGACAAAACTACTACAGTACAATGCTACTCAAGTTCAGAGATCACACAGAAACTTAAAACAATACCGTAGGAAAGATCTGATTGCAAAGAAAAAATACTTAGTCTAACTTTCTTCTAAGTTTAACTGTTCCTAAGAGAAATCACAGTGATATAATCCTACTTACATACATAAAGCATAAGCAGTGCTGGGTTGTATATCCAAGATCAAAATGTTTCCCATCTCTCACTCAACAATAGCTTTTAAACACTAACCAACAGCTCTCTAAGGGCCTCCCAAATTACATCATGTTGACACTTGGTCTGGAGTTCCCAGGCCACAAACTGCATTATTTAACAAGCTAACACCTGCTCAGGAGACTACAATGATAAAAGGCATTTCACATATACACTCTAGCAGAAACCAGAGCAATAAAGCACCTTCCACATGTAAATTCTGGCCCTTAACTTTAACCTTAAAACAATGGGCCTGAAACCTTCATCCAGACTCACTGGAGCTGACTTGTAAAACATCAAAGAGATTCATAAGATCTTTTCATCTTCAAAAGACACATTTGAAATGCTTGGTTTGTTTTTCCTTACAGCAAATGGCAATGTTGCAATAATCTTGAGGTTCACATTTTGCAGTGTTTTCTTTCATTTAAAAACACAAGCCTGTATTTTACCTTTATTTATACAATTGACAGAATTATGTATCAAATTCTATTTAACTATGCTGGCAGCCTTCGCCCATCTTTTTCAAATATTCACACATGTGTCTGTGTACTGCTTGCATCAGACTGAGTCAGCCCTGAACTACAATTGTGCCAACTGCTGCATTTGCAAAGTAAGTCCATAACCTACACAGTAGTCTAGTGGATTCTTATGTTATGTCATTGTAGCTATGGATCTGGTATATTATGCTGGCAACTATACTTGGCTATTTGGGCAGAACTTACATACACATAGGACTACAGACATCCATTCCACTAACATGTCATTATTTGTATTCAGTAGGGCTCATGCTTGGAATATTCATGCAGTCCTTCTGCAACAGATTACTGGTACATCATTCATGGGACATGTTAGAAAGTGAGGTTAAATGGCAGACTAGTGTGTGTCCTTGCAGAACAAGGGCTTTTGTTCCCCCACCCCTCGAGACAGTAGTATTCCCTTGAAACTGCCATAACACTGTATCATATATGCTGTATGAGCATTTCACACAGTTAGCATGCCTCACAGCATCAGGACAGTCATGTACAATCTGAACTTGCATTTTATGTGTTAGTTAACTGAGAATAGCAAAGTACATTTTTATGCAGGTGATGGTGTGATGAATGATCCCCTGTATGTCAAGTAGTCTCTGTGGTTCAAAGGAGTAAGGCAGGTAAAGTGTGTGATGGTGTTCAGGGCTCCAGATATTTTGCACGTGAAGTAGTAATAAATATTGTTTTGCAGACTGTGACTCTGCATGTGCTATGCTAGTATTAACCTATTAAACATATCAATTACACATTTGCATCTGCACCCCATATCTATGACCTATTTAAAATGTCTTAGGTAATATTGGATAAATTAGTATCAGAACTGTAAAGGCTGGGACTTGAATCCATATATAGATCTAGTTCCACCTGTAACATGATGTAGTATAACAATATAATAACCACTATGAATGAAAAATTGTCCTGTGATGTAATTTATATAGATTTGACAGGGCCATACACAAAACATTGATAAATAAATTAGAATAACTAGGTACTGATGCACTCTTAATAAGATGGATAGCTGCATGGCTTACATATAGGACATGACAAGTATCATACAGTAATTGGACAAGTGAAATTCTTGGTTACAGTCAGGGTGTCCCACAGGGCTCTGTCCTAGGCCAATTCTTGTTTAAGTTTGTCTTTAGCCCTATCTTTTTCATCTGTGTTGTTCTACAGTCTATATGCTGATGACTTGAAATTGGGTATACTGATTACATGTGCTACAGATGGGACATGTCTGCAAAATAACTTGACTAAATTGACCATTTGGGCAGAGGAGCATAATACACTAATAAACACATCAAAAAGTAAGCATATGAGATTTCAAAGGCATAAATAGAAAGGTGAATATTAAATACAGCACACAGTGAGTGAAACTGTAGATTAATTTCTGGATGTGAGTATATAGGTAGATCCAGCTTGGACTTTTTCTAATCATATCATAATTCTGGCCTGGAGTACAACTAGGTGTGGACTGGAGTCAGTTTATGGAGCAGTGTGCCTCTGATGTAAGAAGTGTGCCTCCTATTTGTGCACTGCTTAGCAATGCACAAACAATCCAAAATGCCACTGTGCATGCCCATACACTTAATTAAGCAGAGGCAGAGCACAAATCCATTGCTCCTCGCTCAATTTTGTTTAAAAATGTATATATATATATATATATATATATAGAGAGAGAGAGAGAGAGAGAGGTATACTTTTCTTGACTGAAATATCATTATTTTGAACAAGAAAAGTATGACCTTACATTCGCGAAAGTGCACTTCAGCGAAAGTGTACTTTTTCGAATTCTGGTTCAGCGAACCAGCAATGGAAATAAAAAGAACACTAAAAAGTTCATTTTGCAGGGTGGCAAGCCCACCTGCAACCCTTACACCCCCGCTACATTATATATACTAACTCCGAGATCGCACTACAGTGGGGAAACAGGTATATTGCCTTATCCCAACTGTAATGCACTGTTTTATTTTATTACTGGTTAGCTGAACTGGAATTTGTGAAAGTGCATTTTTGTTGAAGTGCACTTTTGTGAAAGTAAGGTCATACTTTTTTTGTTTGAAACCTTAAAAATGTATGGCATAGTATATAAATGAGTACATATATTGTGAAGCCATATGTTTGTATCTATGCCACCAACAGCCCCCTGTGTATGCTGGATTTCACCACACATACATCAACAACTGAACAAGTTGTGTAATTTTGCCACAGGCTTGCCCATCCAAATACAAACAGACATAAATGTCCAATATGAGTATGTTGTCACATAACTAGGCTACAAATCAGTTTTTTGACTGTGAGGCTACTAGCTGCAGATGACAGTAGGAAACAGTGTGACTCTCCAGGCCTCCCAAGCTTTTCAACACAGGACTTGTTTATGTTCTCTAGAATTATTTCACCTGCAGTCATTAACAAAGCAGACTTGAGCCATAGCACATGTATTACATACTGTGAGCAGTAGTGTGCAAGACTTGATAGGTAAGGGTTCTAATCTCCCTCCAGCCCACTTGGTGTGGGTTTGTGTATATGTATATCTCCCCAAAGGGCAAGTGTGAATACAACACTGACTTCAAAACTGGCACTGTTTTACACTTTTGACCCTTGCAGTTGATACAAGCCCCCAAACTCTTGCCCTCTACAAGGTTTGCTGATGCCCTCTACCATAAGTTTACCTAAAACCCTGATAATAGACTTAAATTGTGGCATGCGCGTTAAGTACTGAGATCAGTAGTGTGTAAGACTAGGTAGGTAGGGTTTCTAATCTCACTCCAGCCCACTTGCTGTGTTCATGTGTGTATGTGCATCTCCCTACAAAAAAGTGGGAGTACCACACTGACTTATAAACTGCAATGGTCCTGCATTGTTTGGCCCTTGCAGTTGATACAGGCCCCCAAACTCTTGTTCTTCATAAAGTCTGCTGATTTTAACTACCATAAGAGTACCTAAAGCCATGTTAATGTAAGGCTTAAGTCATGGCACATGCATTAAGTGCTGTGATCTGATAGGTAGAGGTTCTAAGCTCACTCCACCCAAAGTGGTATGTGTGTGATGTTATGGTTCTGTAAACATCAATAGGTAGTGGAACTGTTCTCATTCCAAACAAGTTGGTGTGTGTGAATATTAGTCACAGCATTTTACATCAGCCTATGGGATCACAGGATCATTAGAATTTACTAGGCTACTGGCCCTAGGGCCCTTACAATCCTAGTCAGTTCTTACCCTTATTTATACGATCAACACCTATTGCCCCTGTCCAAGCTACATAGGTAGAACCCCCATGGTGAATTACGGTCACCCATCCAATAATACAGATTGCATCTGAAGAAGGCCATTGAGGTCCTCTGACATGAACTGGGAGTCTGTCCCAAAGGTATGTTAAACTCTGGTAGACAAATCTCTCCCTCCAGCAGGGTTTATTAATATCACACACCACGTTAAAGTCTTTACAGAGAGTAACTCATGTACCATTTGAATTATGGATATGCAGCATTTCCAAAAAACAGGGTAATAGATTGCCTCATATGCAAGGCAGAGATCACCTCTGAGTAATCCGTATGGCACACACTAAAGTGATAGTGATTTCAGATGATCCCTGAAGGACAGATGCTGAAGACTTGAATTTCCCTTGTGGGAAATGCACAGTCACTTGCTTATCAAGGGCTGTGATCCACCACATTATGTACATGCTCATGTCACTTTGCCACAAGTAACACAAACTCATTGTGTCAGAGATACAAGTATATGACCAACCTGAAAAACATCCTGTCTCACACACCAGTTAGTACATTTGGCAATGAGCAGGTTGTCACCATGCACATTTCACCTCCCACTTCACCCAAACCTATATCACACACACCTACATATGTGGATGTCCTCACCAGAAATATACATCAACTTCCAAAAAACAAACATAAGCATGCTACACATAATTCATCCACTGCAGAATGCAACACACATAATAGTTCTCACTCCAGTCTCTCACTTGTCAAGCCCTTAAGGCAAAACAGTAAAACAAACATATTAGCCATATAGAATTCCATTGTGAGACACACAAATGTCACTCTCACCAGGCTGGATAAGGAGGAGGTCACAGTCAGCTATCTGTCAGATGACATGATCCACCATATAACACATGTACTCACGTATCCCAAAGCAGGTACCTTTGTGACTCTGTCATAGTCCATGTTGGTGTGAATGACTTGAGATGTACCTCTTGGGACTATATCTAAATATAGCTGGACTATATCTATATATAAACTCTTTCTGGATACTCTCAACAGCCTAGCTTCAGCACGTACCAAGTGAAGAAAAATTAACCATGCCCCCTGGTTAACAAAACAAACCAAATAAAGTCCCCCCTTATAGACAAACCATGGAAAATATGACAAAAAATAAAACCAAACAGAATGAACTTAACTACAAACAACTACATAATAAAACAAAAAAAGTTAGTGATACAAGATAAAAAAAAATACTTTTCCACAAAGCTAACCACCTCACATAACAAACCAAAAGGTTCTGGAGGTCTATCTCAACTCTACTAAATCCAGGCACCACTCAAAACCCATCCCCCACACCTGATAAGACACCACAACAAATGTCCCATGAATTTAATATGCATTTAATTTCCACCACTCAAAAGCTGCTCAAAGACTTTACACCAGACACAACCTCAAACACCCTATATGCCACCAACTCCTTACTAAACTATAATAAATCTCTTTATGTAGACAAAGCAACAGCTACTCCCTCAGCTTATTCTTTTACTATCCAGCCAGTACCCACCACTCAGGTTTTCAAGCTCCTAAACAAACGTAAACCTTGCTCTCTATCTGCAGATAATCTTCCCCAGAGGATGTACAACAAGCAGCAAGCACAATTGCATACCCCATTAACATTCTTATAAACTGCTCTATATCAGAATCTTATATCCCCCAGTTGTGGAAAAAAATCTATTATTACTTCAGTACACAAAGGTGGAAACTCACATGATCTCTCTAACTATCGCCCCATCTCTATACTTTCTCCACTACCAAAACTCTTAGAGAAATGTGTTCACACACAACTACTTAAACACCTCTCTGACAATACTATTCTAGCCACCACCCAACATGGGATCCATCCGGGACATAGCACTATCACAGCCCTGCTCTCATTTACTGATACTGTTAACAAGGCTTTAGATGCAGGTCACCGTACTTCAGTAATCCTACTGGACCTCTCTAAAGCCTTTGATACGGTATCACATACAAAGCTATTAATCCAACTATCAATATTAGGATGTTCCCCTAAATCTCTTAACTGGTTTGCATCCTACCTAAATAACAGGGAACAATCAGTAATATGGCTTAATGTACAATCTGATTATCAAGCAAACAACAAAGGAGTCCCACAAGGATCCATATTAGGGCCACTATTCTTTAGCACCTTTATCAATGACCACCACAAACCCCCCCCCAAATACAAAATCTTATCCAATACACTGATGACTCTACACTAATATCCACCTCCAACAATTTCTCTGACCTCCTTACAGTTACTCAAAAGGCTTTTACCTCATTTGAAACCCGGCTAAATAATGCTCAACTCCTATTAAACCCTAAAAAGACTAGACTTTTACTCTACAAAATCACCAGATATAGACTTCAAAATCTGTTCTAAGGATGGTACAGAAATAGAAACAGTGAAAACAGCTAAATTGCTAGGCATAACAATAGATGACAAACTCACTTACAAGCCCCATATACTCAATGCAATAAAGAAGGCACACTTTAAACTAGGCACATTTTATTGCCACAGACTTTACTTGGACAACCACACCAAAACAAAACTTGCCAATACCTTATCACCTCCCTTTTGTACGGTAGCACCGTCTTTACAAACCTCAACTCAACCCTTACAAAAAAACTACAATCCTGCTATTATAAAATAGCCAAATTTGCCTCTGGAAAACCTTACCGCTCACATCATTGCCAAGCTATTACAGACATGAATTGGCTAGAGTTTCCCCACTATCTCTACTATACCCAATTAACATTAGCCCATAAACTAATCTTCAGACCCAGCAACTGCCCAGCATTCAGCTCCATCCTACATACAAATACTCCTACACAAACACTAAGATCTTCAAGCAAACAGCTTACTTACCATAACAAAACCAAATAAAAGAGCTGGACAAAGTCTGTACTCCCATTGCATTGCCAAGCTATGGAATACCTTACCCTCCCAAATAACACAAATTGACTCCATAAAAACCTTTAAGTCAGCACTAAAATCCTACTACCTAAAAAATCCCTGCCCCTGCCAAACAATCAAACCACCCTAAACAGTCCTTCAATTAATTCTTGTATTAATTCTAGTATTAATTAATTCTTGTAATTCCTGTATTATGCAGGAAATAATCTGTTCTATAACTCCAGTTCATGTTACCTAGCAATGCAATTGTTTTTTATATTTTTTGTCAACACACGCTACAGATGGTACTGTATCATATCTATACTGTTCTGCATATGTAACATAATCAACCTATTCTTATTGACTCCTATAGCCTAAAGATGTTAAGTCTGATCTAAATTTGTATTGTATATGTTCTCCTTTATACATTGCTTAAGTTTGGTTTACATATGTTCATTTTGATTATATGTTCTCCTTTATACATTGTGAAATTTGATTTACGTATGTTAGATTTGTTTACTTTATTTTGTTACACTTGTGGAGCTTTTCTCCCCTGGACTCCACTGAAAATGGGTTTTTGACCCAGCGGACTTTCCTGGTCAACAAATGTCAATATATAAATAAATAATGAATATATAGAGAGACATGACTGAACTTTCAGACTATGTGTCTCAGGCAGGCATGCCCCTAGCCTTAAGCTGTATTTTAGCTTCACCTAGGATGATGGCTCAATACAAATGGAAAATGATTGACCTCAATAATTACCTCAGTTTCTGGTGTCATTCTAAGGTGATACAGTATCTGTCATCCTGGGATGACATGATCAGCAGACCCTGATGCTTTTCTAGATATGGTCTTCATCTGTCTTCCCTGGGATTTTGGCTACTGGCCAAGGCTCATGCCACCCCCATAGTGACCTTTTTAGGCAGTGTCTCAAGGACAAAATCCCAGATGTGATAACTCCATATACAACAAACTCAAGGTCATGCCACTAAATGATAGATGTCTTAGCATGAAACTGCACTCACTGGAAGCATTCCTCACCTTGGAAGACTTGAACATTAATGCAGTGGTGACCTGGTTCATGGTTGTGGAGAGCACCCCAACCATATCAGGCTACACCTCCTTCCACGCATTCAGACCACAAACTGAAGGTGTGAAAATTTGAGGAGGCGGTGTTTCCATAGTCATAACAGATGAATACACATCTATACTGGTTACACAGTAGGATTCCCTGGGGATACATCAGGTGCAAATAACTGTTGATAGGATTGGTAGGACACCTATTCAAGTCATTGCCAGCTACATGGCCCCCTCTGTGAATCAGGACAACCAGTCAGCCTATTTGAATGTATTTGAGTTTGTCACCATATATCCAAACACCCTGGCTTTAGCCGATTTTAAATACCCATCCACTGATTGGATAAATTACTTGTGCTGTAACTCACTTGCTCAAAGGTTCCTCAACTTTGTTCACTCCACTGCACTGGACCTGCTGGTTGACACTCCCACAAGGGGTGCCAAAATTATGCATCTGGTGCTTACCAATATGGGGTGCCACTCTAGCACCCCTACTATGAGGTCTTCCCTAGTGAGATCTGACCACAAGTCAGTCACATGTGAACTATCACATGCCCAGCACCCCCTTACCATCAAATAAACTAAAACACTTCTCCAAATCACATAATTACCTCTTACAGGGTGGTATAAATAGCTCTACTGCACCCCCCCAGATGGAATTGGTAACTATGGCCAGGTCTACACCAATGTGTCATACAAACACCTGTTTAACTGTATTGACTTGCCCATACATGATAGGAACAAACAAGCTCCACAAGGAAGAGCAAACTTGCCTGGTGGAAAACTAGCATTAACAGGCTTTACAATAAGAGGAAACATAGCTGTCTAAGACTAAGAAGGGGTAAGTCCTAAGCTGGAAACATTCCCTACTCAGCTTAAACAAGCCAGTAAAAGTTCTTGTGAAGTCTTCACAAGTAAACTTTGAATTCAAATTAGCTTCCTCCACAAAGGACAGACAAAAGGTGTTATTTAGTTACATCTGTCACCTAACATGACAGGGCCAGATCTATGCCAAACTAGTAGCACATATACCGAGCCTGTGGACATAGCTTACCTGTCAGCTGAGAGGTTCTGTGAATACCTTACCCCCCTGTCCCTGCCACACGTATCCCATGACATACATACCACCTGTCCCTACCTTGTATCTCTAAAGAGTAAGTCATAAATGTCCTCTCTAATGCCAAACGCACAGCATCTATGGGACCTGATAACATCCCAGGCTGCATCCTACATGGCCTCCAACAGGAATTAGCCATACCATTGGGTACTCCTTTCAAACGTAGTCTAAGCACTGGCTTTGTTACAGATGAATGGAAAACAGCCACCATTATTCCCTTGCACAAAGGTGGTGCTTCCACTGACCATGGGAAATGTAGAGCTATTAGTCTGACTGGCCTTATCTGCAAGGCCATGGAGTGAATCATCATGGGCCTTATCAACAAAGATATGGGTTTGCTCCAAACAGCTGCCCCTTGTCAGTTTGGATTTGTCAAAGGGAAATAATGCCTGTGAAATATTGTGTATTTCTTCAAGATGGTCACCAAGGACCAGGATGAGGGTTAATCTGTGCATACACAGTCTACCTAGATATAGCCAAGGTGTTTGACACTATCCCCCACTCAGGCATCATGAACAAAGTCACCCAGCTAGATATCAACCCTTATATAATTAGATGGATTGCTAACTGACTCAGTGATAGAACCCACAGTGAAAACAGTGGGCTCCCACCTCCAGCAACACATCTGTAACACATGTTGTTCCACATGGATCTGTCATACCACCTCTACTGTTTGGAATGTAGTTCTCCAAAGTACAAGATAAAACTAAAGGTCTGTGGCTGACAAAGTTTGCTGATGACTGCAAACTGGGAGCTGTCATAGAAGCTCCAGATGATGACAATATCCTACAAGAGGGTTTTACACACACAAATGATTGATGCCAAACCCATGGCCTTACCCTCAGTGCAACAAATCTGCATTAACATCCCTCTGAGTAAGTGCAATGTTCCTGCTAACTCACATACTAATAAATAAACCCTATGCATGTACTCACTGGTGAGACACCTGGTCACACAGGTTGACAGTAACCTTACCTTTGATCACCATGTCTAAACAGTGGTAAAAAGGGCATTCTATGTTGCTCATCTCATAAGTAAGGCCATTACACCCAGAAGAGTAAAAGTAGTTATAACTTCTCTGTACTCTCCCCCTCATCAGGCCAATAATGGAATACAATGTCCCTTTTGGTATGCAGCTTTGCAAGCACCTGCAGCAATTGGAGAAACCACAAAGGTTCCTCACAAGGATAATTCAAAGGTTTCTGCATCTGTCCTATGTGGATCATCTGAAATCACTGTCACTTTATTCTGTTTCATGCAGACTACTCTGAGGAGATCTATGCCTTGCATATAAGGCAATCTGTGACCAGGCTTTATTAGAAATGCTGCATATTTGCAGATCAAATGGTACACAGGTTACTCACTCTATGCACCTTTACCTGTTATGTGACAATAACACAACATGCTGGAGAGTCAGATTTGACTCCCAGAGGTTACCACACCTTTGGAATTGACTCACACTTCATGTCAAACAGAACGAGCACCACACTTGTTATCTTCAAATAAAATCTGGGCAGTTGGATGTGTAACTGTAAATTCATCCCTGGGGGTTCCACCTGTGTCCCTCTTGGACAGGGGCAATTGTTACTGATCATGGAAATAAGGGTAGAACTTGTCTAGACTTGTAAGGGCCATAGGGTCATTTGCCTACTAAGTTCATATGATCCAATGATATAACCCAGTCATAGTCCATGTGGGTGTACATGACCTGTGGCATACCTCCCTAGACTATACTTACAGATACTATTTGAGCTCTTGGAAGGCATCTGTGTGGTCACTGACACATGACTTAAAGCCACAGAGAGCACAACAACAGTGCAAGGTTATTATGCCTTCTTCACAGTTAGACCAGCTACTTCACAGGCAGGGACTAAAGGTGGAGGTCTCTCTATGTACATCAAAACTAAAGATACATTAAGGGTGGTCAGACAAGACAATGTACTTGAGCTATGCCTGGTTCAAATCACAATAGGTGAAATCCAATACTATATCCATGCAAGCTGAAGGCCCCCCTCTATGGACCAAGAAACCCATATCATGTATTTAAACTTATTGGAAGCACTAGCCATCCCATGCAATACCATATGCATGGGTGACTTGTAGTTTCATAGGTTTCATAGGTTTATACTAGGCTATCTGCCCTAAGGCATTTATAAGCCCCTAAGAGAGTTTTGGAAGCCCCTAACCCTACTTTAAAAAAAATACTGTGCCCATTAGTTTTGTTGTGTCTGTCCAGCAGTGACACAGAGATGATTTCGGGGTAAACATCGATCTCCCCCATCCATTCAAGAGATTTCTCTTGAACAGAGCCAGCGACAGTCTAGGGAGGTATGCCACAGGTCATGTACATCCACATGGACTATGACTGGGTTATATCATTGGATCATATGAACTTAGTAGGCAAATGACTCTAGGGCCCTTACAAGTCTAGCCAGATTCTACCCCAATAGTATCACACTATTAATTGGGAATCCTATACAACAATGAACATATGGGCACATAATTCCTGGATTTTGTAAACAGTAACTCCCTGGACCAAATAGCCAGTACACCAACCAGGGGAGCAACCATACTAGGTGTGGGCCTCAACAATATGGCAGAGTCATATACACCCTGTACTGTAATGTCATCTGTGGTAAACTCCAAACACGAATTGTTTCCTTTGAAGTAGAAATAAAACACTGATCCTCATCTACACCTGGAATGCTCAGGAACTAATGTAGGGGTCCCTCCAGCTATTAGGTGATACAGTGTTCAAATCTCAGGCCACCATAAACATTGAGAACACTGCAGCCTATGCAGATGTGCTCACAGAAACCCTGTACGAGCATGTTACTAGCTACATAGAGGCAGCCGTACCCACCAGGGGGAGGTACAGACCTAAATCAAAATCAAGCCGCCCTGATGGAATCACAGAATCGACAGGCTATATAACAGAAGGAAGAAACTCATGGCAAAACATAGGGGTGCAGCACATAGCAGGATAAAAACATTCTCAAAGTAAACAAATAAATCAGAGGACAAATTAAGTCTACCATAGCCAGATTTGTTTTAAGTTCGGGCTTGAGGCCAAGACAACTACAAAGCATACTTTAGCTATGTTGCAACTGCAAAGGTAAGACACGATTGTGTGCATATCTCATTGTAACTGGAATTACCTATAATGAGGCAGATGATATAGCAAACCTTCTGGCTCTTAAATTGGGCTCTAACATTACTCTTCTCTCCCCCTCAACCTTCCCTCAGGAAATACCATCAGATATAATTACCTCTACTATCACTTGGGATCAGCTTCTTAATGCTCTCTCTAAGGCCAAGTACACTGCACCAATGGGCCCAGACAAATCCCAGAATTCCTTCTATATAGCATGAAACATGACCTTTCAGGGCCTCTGGAATTAGTATTTCACTGTAGCCACAAAACAGGCATCATGCTTCATGAATGGAGAACAGCAACGTTCATCCCTCTGCACAAAGGTGGGCCATTTGCAGACCCTGGAGACTACAGATCCAGAAGTCTCAGTAGTCTGATATGTAAAGCCATGAAAAAAATTATCCTGGAATTGCTCAGTAGAGATGTAGTACACCTACAGACACTGGACCAAACCTAGTTTGGTTTCATCAAAAGCAGATCATGCCCATCCTACTTGGTGGATCTATTTGAGAAGGTAAGCAAAGCAATGGGATGATGAAAAAATGATTCACTCTACCTACCATGGTCTGACAAGGCATTTCACACTATAACCCCATCAGGAATTGTTGACAAACTCAAGAGGTTAGGTACAAACTAGTATGTCAGACGGTGGATAACCAAGTGGCTGACAGACAGGAAGTTAGCATTGGGGAGTCCACCTCTCCATTAAGGCTGGCCACCAGTGGACTCCCTCACGAATCATTCCTCAGACTGCTCCTTTTATGTATTTGCTTCTCTGCAGTCATGGCCACTGTCAGTGGTCTCTGGCTGACTAAACTTGCAGATGATTGCTTATTGAATCCACACTGACACAAATGTTATCCAGGAGGGGCTGACACAGACATAGAGTTATTATCAGAGCCATGGACTAGCACTAAATGCCAAGAATTGCACAATACTATCCTTTGGGAAGTCATCCACCCTTAATAACTATCATACTGACAGTACACCTCCAACAGTTGACCCCAGTAGTCAGGGACTTATGGGCACATAGATAGTGATCTAGCCTTTGACTGTCATGTGTCTGCAATATTGGGGAAATCATTCTATCTTGTGCAACCTATAAACAAAGGTATGGCATGTAAATCCAAGAAACCATTGTTCCACTGTATTCTTCATTCATCAGACCTATCATTGAGTACAATGCCACCTTTGGTATGTAACTAACCAGGCATATATGACAACTGTAACATCCACAGATGTTTCTCACTAAACCACTACATGGTGTACATAACGTATCCTATGCAGACCGCGTCAAGGCCCTATCCATGTATTCTGTCTACTACATGATTTGGAGCTGTGGTTTATGCCTGCCATACAGGGTGGTGTCAGATCCCACTATGGACCTCCTGCACATCCATGAAACAACTACCACCAAAATTACCTGCTCAACAGACCTACACTTTGCATGCAGTATAAATAGGACATGCTGGAGAGACAGGTATGTAACTCAGAGACTACACACTATATGGAACAGGGTCCCCATCCATGTGAAGCAGAGTTCCAGCCTAATGCAAATCAATTGCAAGTTACATAATTGGATGGGAAACAGGGAAATCATACCTGGTTTAGGACCAATGTATCTAATGGACACAGGGAAACTAGATGGCTCATCTCCCAAGCCCTGGCTTGTAGATGTTTTCAGCTCCCAAAACCCTGCTTACACTTATCAAGGGTATCAGACTTTGACAGAGATTAGGGATGCATGGCTAGGCATAAAGAAGCCCTTGTGTTCATTAACCTATTAAACACATATGAACCTATGAACCCATGAACTTATACTATTTCTCATTTCTGATGACATTTTTCTACTGGACTGACATTCAGTCCTGTGTTCTGACATTGATGGGTTGATTGTAGATGTTTACCCATAAGTGTGTCCTACACAATCATGAAAGTGAAATGTAAACATTTCCATGAGACACCTGTCATTGTGTGACTACACAGCCATTACAACAGCATCCATCATAATGTACACAAAATATTATGATATACTCATTATAAATGGCAACATACAATATCTGTAAATGACCAGTATATAGCATGTCAAAAGCAACAATTGATGAAACAAATTCATATTAATGTAGATAGCCATCCTGTGCACGAGACACTTAGCTTTATTTCCCTGTATCCATATGAAAGATGATAGGGATGTGGCACAGGTATCATCACTTGCACAGGGTGTTGTGTGGGGTGCAGGAGGCCTAGGCTGACCCAATAGGTTGGCAAGCATGTGTGTGAGTTAGAAAGGAAAGCAGACAAGATGGACCATAAAGATATGGAGTGTGTGTCCGTAGGTGACCTGAATGTGACAGTGGTGTGTGAGTGTCTGTGTGAAATCAGCCAAGCTCAGTGCTAGCCCTATGTGTCTGTATGTTGGACAGCTGTGAGCCGTGCATGATACAGCTGACAGTTCATCGTCTCCACCCCTGAACATGCGAACTGGCTCTGCCAGGAGTTACACTGACACCTCCACTCCCAAGGTCAGATGCTGTGCTACTACTTGAGGGTGACTGCTGTCTGCTAGGAATGTGTCCTCCATGGGAATGCCCAGGACCATGAGCCCTCTAGAGTGCTGGATGTACTGCCACTATGGGAGTGTGATTGTGCATGGTCACTTTGACTCTCACCAAATGTAGTTGCTGACCTACATCCACAAGGCAGACGCTCAACTCCAGCCAGACATTCACACATAGACAATGTGCATTCCAAGGCAGATAGTGTGCGATCTGTCTCAGACCAAAGTCTTTCCACTGTGTCAGTCAACCATTCCAGGGTATCAGCAACACAGTGGAGGCAGTCACAGATGTCAGACTGTGCTGTGTACATAACCCTGAGCATTCATCAGGAATTTCTTTCTGAAAGTGCCAGTGCCTCCATGATGGCCCTAAGCATGCCCTGAATGACACGTTGTCAGATACCTGTAACAGGTGGTTAAGGGACAGCAGGCCTCCCATGAGCACCCTTATCAATCCACCTGTGTGGAACCTTGCCAATTGTTTGGCTATGGCCAGTGTTGACAGTCAATGCGGCCACAGTAGTCACACTTCCTTGTCCAATGTACCCACGCTCTGACTGTTCAATATATCTGTGGCCACAGGGGACTGGGTATGCATAGATATACTGGCTGTGTATGGTGATAATGAGGGTGGACGAGGAATGTCAACCTCTGTGTCAGATTCAGCCCATGCAACCCCCAGCTGTGCCTCACTTCGGTCACCATCATCATTAGAGTCTGAAGAGACAGTGATATCAGATTGTGAAGGGGACAAAGACCAGCCTCCCTGGTCACGTGTGATAAAAAGGGAAAAGCATTACATTAATACCTGCACTACTATGGTCTGCAGCACTATGTTGCAATATCTCTTAAGCTGTATACACTGCTGTCACTATTAAACATTTGTAAAACCCCCAGCTTCATGAGGACATTATTTTCTAACCCATATCTGTAATTATTTGGAAATAACATTTATTTAAACAAGAATCTCAAGAACAAAACTTAAATGATGTGCACTATTGTTCTGCAAAACTCTGCACAGTTGACAATTATGGCAATCTGTAATGTCCTGACAATACTGTCAAATCAATCATTGTGGTCACACCTACAAGGCATAGGTATGAATCTAAACTGTGTACAGTCAGAAAATATCTGTACAGTTGGCAATCATGCAGACAGTACTTCAATCTAGCCAGCAGGCCAGGGATGACACTTTAGCAAATAGAATTAACTAAATCTATTTATTTAACATTTGTTGACTGGGAAAGTCGAACTAGGTTCCACAGAGCCTATTTTCAGCGGGAAGAAATGGTCCAGACGTATGTCTTTAGAATGCGGGAGGAAACCAGAGTACCTGGAGGAAACCCACACGAATGCAGGGAGAACATGCAAACTCTGCACAGAAAGCACCCAAGCCAAGAATTGAACTGGAGAACTTCTTGCTGAGACAGGACAATGTTAACCACTGCACCACTGTGCTGGCCATCTACATCTCTGACAAAACAGTTTTGTGCTTACCAGCAGCAGGAGCACAGCCTCTTCATATTCCTGATGGTCCTGAAAAAGTTTGAGAGAGAGGTAATGTAAACAGCACCACTTGTTACAGTCAAACAGAGGTAATACTTCCAAATATCTCACATTTACAGTAGCTGCTATGTTGACAAGTATGTAGGTCACAAACTGTGCATAAGCTTAAAACTGCAGCTAGCCTCCTTCCCCCTCCCATAAAACACCTGACACCCACGTAAAACTATGTACACCCTGACACGCTGAATGTTACAGTATTCCAGTGCTGATCCAGCTAAGCATACCTGGACCCTCTTCTTGAGTGGAAATGGTGGCACCCACATCCATGGCATATTGGGTGATGGATGCCTAGGAGCTGTTCTGTGTTGCAAGGTTCACCAGGAATTCTTCTGTAGATGACAGAGGTTGTCCTGCAGCAGGCCCACCACCAGTGACCTGACAATTCCTGGCCATGTCCGCTGGAAGTCTGCTTGATGAGTGAATCATATCCATGGCACTGTGTCGCGCCTGTTCATATGTGTGATTCTGATGACCCACAGCATTAATACTATGCACTAGTTCATCCCGTAAGGCTGCGCACTCTTGCCTATTTGCCCTCCCTCTAGACAGTAGGACTTGGTAGTGTTGTCACAAGACCTCAATAATGAGGTAATTTTCTGCTTCAGTGAAAGGTTCCCATTGTCTTTCATGCATGATATCTCCTGAAATACAAAAAAATGAGAAAACATGTCAGGATCCCATACATGGGAGTACAGTATGTAGAGATATAGCAATAAAGAAAGGCTATTAGTATTTCCTGCTTGATTACATATGTCATATTCAACAATGTGCCAAATATACAAAGGTTGTGGATGCAACTAAGATAACAGCAATAGTGACCTACTCATGGTTGTGCCATGACAGATACTCATGTATGATCAGAAACTCAACACAGGAGTTCATTCTAGTGTGCCCCATAGCAGGAAACCCTCAACATATGTATAAACAACAGTGCCAACCAAATAGCAGAGTAATATTACAAATGCTAACAAAATAAGTATCCAGGAGACCTGGGTACCTAGTTAGTATATAACATTATACCCTTGCTGTAGTTTACATCCTCTGTAGATGTAACACAGATAGAGATCAATGGCATTTCCTCAGTACAGTTCTAAGAAAGTCTTACTGATATAATTCCATTCCCCCTAAGTATATGAAACAAAATGGTTACATACCTGATGGAGTACAATACTCCTGTGTTGAAAGATATAGCTATATGAGTACCGTGTCAATGAGTTGACCATATAAACTAACTCTCATACACAATGGGTCCCCTATCTAGGAGTTTGCCTTTTTAAGCTGGTTCTCATTAGCAGGTGATTGCGTCTGAACCAATCTGTGGTTCAGGAATGCTACATGCAACATACCCAGCTGATTTGCAGTATAATCAGCCAATCCCATGCAACTACTCAACAATATATAAGACCTCAGTGTAGATTCCATCCACTTTCTCATATTTTGGTGTGGAAATTACTTAGGTAAAGATACTACGTCAGCACAGAAAGAATGTTTGCAGCAGCTACTTTTTACATACAGATGTGTGTGCTACAGGCTGAAGCTGCTGCTGCTGCTGTTGTAGGCAATAGTCATAGTCAGAGAGGCTGAAGACTGTGCAGGACAACAACAATTAATAGTAACTATGGGACCTGTGGCAGCCTTGGTGTACAGCCAGAGTCAGATTGAGGGAACCCATCCCACTGGAAATTAAGGTATGTGTTTAAGGTAAGTATGTTAGCCAAAGGTGTCATTAACAGAGTAAAAGGATACATGTTTGGTGTGTCATAGAACGAGCTAGGGGGTACATTAACTATTATGTCAGTCAGTTGGTCAACTGCCAAGTCATGTGTCATGTCATGGTAGTCATCTGGAACGTGTGTGCTGGTAAGCCTTGCTTCTAGTACAACCTCCATATATGTATGTTACTTGTGCCGCTGTGGTTGTCTGTAATATCACTAGCAAATAATTATGGGCTACATTCTGATATTACTGGGCTTCATTTGGATTACATGCTTCAAAATCCTCTGGAAATTCATACCAATGCATGATCTGACATTTTATGCAGTTTCTAGTGTTGTCATAGGATCCCATCTGTAGGCCTTTGACTTGCATTATTTAGAAGCAGGCATTCAATCTGTACTGCTTTGACTGGATAAATAGGTGATGAGACAGTCATACATGTCAGAATTTATACTAGTGATGTACATATACATGTATTTTAAATGCTAGACACAGCTATATTTGAACCCAGGACCATGTGGAACAAAATTTGACATTTCAAACCATTTAACAGATAGAGGTACTGAGTCACCATTATAGCAGCTGTATTTTTACATGTTGTAGATATAATTGCACACTTACCTGCTGTTACATACCTTACTAGTGTCTATTGTTATGCATAGGGTTTTTAGGGATGCATTTGGCTACCAGAGTCCCAGTTAAACTCCTATTTTTTCCATTAATCTTTTAGCAGATATATTTTTACATCCTCCAACAAATGCTCGCATGTATGGCAGGTGCAATCGGCCAAAAAACAGCCAGCACCAAGGTGTAGAAAGCACTCCATAACTTTTAATCAATAAAGGTTGCAGCTCCATATCCATACAGTAATCAGACTGGTTTCGACATTTCTGCCTTCCTCAGTGAACAAACCGTATTGACAGGAACTACAAATATAAATATAATTAAATAATTCCCCTTTCTGTTACAGCATATCCCCCCCAAAGTGAAAATATATCAATTCACTTATAATTGGTCATTTAGACCAGGAGAGAAAAGCCCACCCCAACTTGACTATCCGCTTCTTTTCTTTGTAATTTAGGATGGAATGCCAACCCACTTTATTGCTCCTGTCCCCCTGAATCTTATCAATATCTATGAATGTGAATCTTGCAGAGTCTTGGGATGTACAATGTCTGTAGAGAGCATTAGTCATTCGTTTATTACGTATGTCACTAAAATGTTCCAACATACGTGTACATAAAGGACGGAATGTTTGCCCTATGTAGAAGGCTGAACAGGTGCAACAAGCTAAATAGACCTCTCGGTCTGTTCCATAGTTAGCAAAAAAACTGATGTCAAACACCTGGCTTGTATTTTTACTTGAAAATTGCTTTGACTTTAACATAAACTTACAGAAGGTACAGTGTCCACAGGGGAAAGATCTCAGCAATTTATCCCCTGTAATCATTAGCTGATGACCCAGAGTGCCCCTGATATTATCATGCTTCAGATGAGAGAAATATGAACCCAGGGTCTTCCCCCTTTGAAAAGAAAATTGGCACCTGGAGGGTAAAACCCAGCTCAATTCCTCATTGGCCAGTAATATATTCCAATTGTTAGTCACCACATTTTTAAATAAATTGATATTTCTCCCATAGGTTGTCACCAGCCTGATAGTGTCACCCTCCTCATTCATTGTTTTGTTCTTGAATTCCAACAATTGCAATCTTTGCTGTTGTGAGGCCCAATCCCTGGCAGACACCATATCAATGGATTTGTATCCCCTGACCAAGAATCTGCATGTTAGATCCCTGTAATAGAAATCAAAATCCTCCTGAGTGGAACCCATTCTTCTAATATGAAGAAATTGGGATTTTGGCATGTTCCTAATGGTATGGAACATATGTAGACTGGAAACAAACAATAGATTATTATATTGGGGGTACTTCCTATATACCTGAGTTCTTAAAGTATGGTCAGGATATCTTGAGATGGTAACATCTAAAAAACTGATTTGTTGACAATCACAAGTCAATGTAAACTCAATCCCCCATTTATTATCATTCAAATAATGAACAAATTCCATTAAACATTGTCTGTCGGCCCACCACACCAACCAACACTCATCAAGGAACCCCCCCAAATATTGATCTCAGTCAAGTATATATTATGTGTATTGTTGCATATCAGATGTTCTTCTAGATACCACATAAAATATCCACATAAATAGGGGCAAAGGATCCCCCCATCCCAGTGTCCTGTGTTTGCCAACAACATTCCCCTTGGAAATACAATACATGCTTGGTTAGAACATGTTCAGCCATACAGATCAACAGGGTGTTAAAACCAACCAGATACAAGTTGGCTCTCTCTAACCAGTATTCTAATGCTTGTAAACCAGCCCAGTGGGGTATATTAGAATATAAGGTCTTGACATCCAATGTCCAAAGGAGCCAAGTAGGTTCCAATTATGTATCAGAAACAGTTTTAAGAAATTGTGTGGTGCCCTTAAATCTTGCTCTTATCAATTTTAACAAAGGTTTCAGGTATTGAGTCAAAAATGTAGACAAGGGTTCTGTCAGGGAACCAATACCAAAGACAACTGGCCTGCCTGGAAGTTTATCCAAACTTTTATGTATCTTAGGTAGTAGATAAAGATAATCCCTGGGATTCATGAAGCTTGCGCCAGGCCCCACAGTAGCATCGGCAATCTAGCACCAAATATGGCCGCCAAGCGATTCAGGTACGAGCTGTTTCCATGTGCACTACCAGCGTACGCCAGAGCTGTGCAGCTCCTGGTGCATGTATGCTAATTATCCCATGTGCAGCAGTGTAGCATGCAAATGAAGGTATATAGCGATTCATGAAGTGGTGAAGGCATAGCGTAAGCATGAAGAAATGTAAACCAAAAAAAAACGGTTTACATTTTTTCAAACATAAAATCAGAGGCATGAAATTGGACCAGACTTACATATTATAATGTTAACATATGCCAATGGCTAAATATATAGCCAATGGCATAAAAAACATGCACAACACATAAAAAATAACATTTAATGTCATGGGCACACTAACGCAAAGTAAAACCGCAGTGCATCGGAGCGCAAATGGGATCACAAGGAAAATATATTTAGATGTCATAAAACTGCAATGAAACACAATTCATGAATTCCCCATAATAGTCAATGGCATGCATGCTATGCCACAACCATGGTGCAAGGGTTGCTAAGGGTCTGTGACAGTGTTCTGTGCAGTAACTAGGAATTAGTAGTCAATGCCATGCAAATGAGTCAAGTAATACTGAATCTCAAACACCCCACCGACATAAGGATGTACCACACGGCGTAGCGGTACAACACCGAGGAGTGGCCTGGAGGTAAACATGACACCAAGAGAGGGGTGTGCCACCATAGCTGTAAGCACATTGGAGCATTGCTAATCTGGGTTGCCTGTTGCTAAGCAAAGCCGCAGGATAGGGGTGTGGAAGTAGCCATAGCTTTGCTTAGCTGAGAGCAAACAAGGTAACTGAAAGTGCATGTGAACGTGGATGAAAACGTGCTCGAAACCTGGTAAACGGCCGTGCGCGGTGTGCACCACAGTTGAAACAGGAAGTATACGGGAAGACAATAAGGAAATGCTGCAGCATGTTAATTGGAGTACAAATAAGTAATTAACACCTAGGAACTCACAGTGGGCCATTGACAACAGCTAACAAGGCTGCTAGCAGCTACCTGCAGAACAGGAAAGAGGAGGTGCCGTACAGCAATGAAAAGAGAACTGTTACAGCAGAACAAAGCAATCTTGCAGTAGATCAGCTACATAACACATTTCCCAACACAGTCCTGGGTTGTGAAAGTACAAAACAAGAAAGCCGGCAGCTGGATGCATGCCTGACAATGGGAAGGGAATCAGGTTGAAAAGTGAAGTAAAGGGCAATAGATGAATCATGGCAGCCAAGTGTAAGTCAACACCAAAGGCCCCACAATAGCAGTACCTGCTGAAAAAACAGTAATTAAGATACCCCACAGCTGGAATTGCACATACACACCCAATTACACCAGCATCATCCATTACACAATAGTATAAGATGTGAAAGCCCCACACACACACACTTGTGTATTCCCAGACACTCTGCACCATTGGTGTATACAGACAGGGAACTTTTAATATTTACATGTTAGGGGGCTGCCATAGCTTTGATTCACCAGCCTGTGTTGGAGACTAACGGTGGTGTGGAGGATGATGCTGACAACCATCTCAGACACCGGAGGAGGAGAAAAGTGTTCAGACCCAGGGTAACCTACCAGGGGCTACATGATCTGGAGATAGTAAAGTGTTACAGGGTGGACAGGGAGACCATACAGCAACTTGTTGAGCTGTGCCGGCCACACCTCAGAGCCAGAAGTAACAGAAGGGAACCCATCCCAGTGGACATGAAGATATGTGTAAGCTTGAGAATACTAGCCAAAGGTACCTTCCAAAGGCCAACTGGGGATATCATGGGGATCTCACAGGCATCAGCATCCAGGGTACTCCACCAGTTCCTGTATGCCATGTTGCCATATGCTAATGAGAAAATATACTTCCCCCGAACGCAGGAGGAGATGGCCAATAATATGCATCTCTTCCACCGTGTGGCAGACTACCCAGAGGTACTGGGTGTAATAGACTGCACGCACATACACATCAAGTCACCACCCAGTGAGCAGGGTAGGCGCTACATAAACTGCAAGGGATACCCCTCCATCAACTGCCAGGTCATGTGTAATGCCCAGGGCATTATCATGGATGTGTGTGCTGGCAGCCCTGGAAGCTATCACGACTCCCACATCTGGCATGCCTCGCAGCTGTATGAGGTATTTGCCAGGGGGGACATCCCATATGGCCACCTGGTGGGGGATGCTGGCTATGCACTAGAACCATGGATGATAACTCCCATCAGAAATGCACACACAGCCACGCAAGAACACCATAATGAGGCACACGCAGAAACCAGAATCATCATAGAGCGCATGTTTAGGATGCTGAAATCATGGTTCCATTGCTTGGACATATCTGGTGGAGCCTTGCAGTACTCTCCAGGCACATGTGCCCACATCTTCATAGTATGTGCCATGCTACACAATATGATCCTGTAGAAACAGCTGAGCAGGGACAGAATGGTGAAGGCCCTCACAGCCCACCACCATTGCCAAGGGACCCACAGGCACAGAGGGACTCAGACCATGAACACTCTATGCCAGCCCCAGTAGGGAGATGGAGGCATGCCCAGTATGCCCATGCCTTGGCAAAGAGGGAATGTATAGCACACACACTGACAGTGTAGGCATTTATGGACTGGCACCCTTCTCCACCTGCACACACAGCAAACATGGATGGCACACACACACGACCACCTGTAAATTGTCATGTATAGGTGGTCTACTGTGTGCATCCTACATAAGTAGCCCTCAACTATTGTACACCAACTGCCATTGGCACAAGATAAGTCAATACCTGAACAGTAAATTAAGCTATCAGCATGTGTCCATACTGTATGTATAGGTTCATATATACATAGGTAGGTACATGCCCAACTGCCCAAGGCCACTCATAAGCATAGCCAAAAAGTGTCTGCTGTCGTCACCCCATTGATTAACTAACTGTCCCTCTGTGGAGCAGAGCCAATTGTGGGATCCCTGGGGTGTATCCACTGTTTCCCACCCACCCTGCAAGGATTCCCTGCAGTGTTAGTGAGGGGTTTGCATAATGTAATCAGGGATGTAGTTCCAAATAATGGGGAGTATCCATGACAGGAGTCTTCTCAGATGATTTACATGTTACATAGTATACCTTAAACACAACTTGCATATATAGGTTGTATTCCACAGAATAATAAACATGTGGAACACACAACCGCCGAAATATGCATTAATCACCCTTGCACTACCAGTGCCTGCTCTGATAGGTAAAATACCACTGCCAGGATTAGAACACACAACCATGTACACAATCCTCACAATAACATACCACTAAGCTACCTGAGATGTATCAATGGCAGTTCTATATACAGACAGGATAAAATGCAAAAGGTAGGAATGTGTGGAAATAGGACAAATGGGCATGTACCCAATGAAAGGTGTATGTTTTATATATATATATATATATTTATTTATTTTTATTTTTTATTTTACATTTGTTGACCGGGCTAGTCCAGCTGGATAATTTCCATTTTCAGTGGAGGCCCGGGGAGAAAAGCTCCACAATTAAAACAAGGTTAAACATTTAAGCAACAATGCATACATTTTAGTGTAGTAGAAAATACAGTGAAAAAAACAGGTAAAAAACAAATAGCCTAAGCTATATATTCATTTTTTTTTTTTTTTTTTTAGAACAGTACAGTAATTTAGTCATTTGAAATAGCAGGGAAAGATAGTGATTTTTACGTAGGGAGGTATGGCTGAAGAGCGAAGAAGTCATTTAGTCTGGATTGGTACAGGAGCAGAGCCAGAAGTTGTTAAGATGTAATAGAAGTTGTTTTTGAAAAGTTGAAAGGAGTCTAGTGAGGTAATGTGTGGGGAGGTTATTCCATATTTTCCTATGGAGTTTGAAAATAGACAGTTACCTGCTGAATTTGTAATTCTAGTTGTGGTGACTTGTATCTTTTCGCAGATCGCAACTATTTCAAGTTTTGTAGGGAGTAAGGAGGTTACTGAGAGCTGGTGTTTTGTTGGTTAATAAAGAATGTTATGTGTAATTAAGAGTTGTTGATAGATAAGCTTGTTAGGTAGTTCTAACCATTGTAATTGTTTTAAGTTATTACAGTGGTGAGTTCTGTACTGGGATGCTGTGGCAAACGGGCTATATTATGATAGGATGTAGTTAGTTTTTCAGGTTACCTTTAGAGAGATTGGTGTAAATAGAGGAAGCATACAGTAGGGTGGAGATAAGATGTGATTGAGCTAAGGTGGTCCGTGCTTCTGGAGTAAGGAAGGGTTTTATTCTGCACAGTGAACCTATCTTTCTATTTACTGCTTTTTATAGTGTTATTGATATGACAATCATAGTTAAGATTATTATCAATAGTAACACCAAGCAGTTTGGTAGTAGAGTCTGGGGAGATAAGAGAATTGTCAGCTGCAGTAATAGTAAAATTTAGTTGAGGAGATTTGTGGGTAGGTGAGAATAGTAATAGTTTTGTTTTCTTGGAGTTGAGAAGGAGACATCTTTTGAGAACCATTGTTCAACGGTTGAAAAGGTAGATTGTGTGAGTGACTGGAGTTCAGATTGGTGGGAGCTGTACAGATGATGGTAGAATCATCTGCATATTGTATGCAGGTAGTGTTATGGATAGATGATTGAAGATCATTAATAAAGATAGAGAATAAGAGTGGGCCTAATATTGATCCTTGAGGTACTCCTAAGGAGATAGGTAGTAGAGCAGATAGAGAATTTTTCCAGAGTACTGCTTGTTGGTTTTCAAGGTAGGATGAGAACCACGCTAAGGAGGAAAAATCAAGGCAAGAGAGTTTAGTATGTGTAGGAGAAGTTTATGGTTGACCATGTCGAAGGCTTTTGATAGGTCTAGGAAAAGAGAAGCAGTTAGTTTGTTATTATTACGGTTACAGTTTATTGTGTTAGTAAAGGAAAGTAGTGCAGTGTCGTACTATGTGAGGGTCTAAATCCATGTTGAGTGTTTGCTAGTAGGTTATTTGAAGGAGATGGTTAAGTAGTTGTTTGTGTATACATTTTTCCATGATTTTAGCTAGTGGAGATAATAGTGCTATTGGTAGTTAGAGAGGTCAGTGGATTTGCCTCCTTTATGTAAG
This sequence comes from Protopterus annectens, assembly GCF_019279795.1. NCBI lineage: Eukaryota > Metazoa > Chordata > Ceratodontiformes > Protopteridae > Protopterus > Protopterus annectens. Next base: position 497,315,153 of record NC_056733.1, read on the forward strand.
GGTATGATGTGTGATATCTTCCAGATTGCTGGAAAATCACTTTCTTTTAAGGATCTGTTTATTAGGATCGAAACAGGGTAGGCTATAGCTTTGCTGCTACCTGAAGGAATTCAGCAGGAAGCTTATCTGCTGAGGGGTAGTGGGTTTAAGTTTTGTAAGAGAGATTGTATGTAGGAGGTGGGTATGGGTTGAAGTTGAAGGAAGGAATGACGTTGTTGGTGTTACTTAAGATCAGTTGGGAAGCATCAGGGATAAATGGCTTGCTAGTGTTTGTATGGAAGTAGTAAAGAAGCTATTGAAGTTATTGGCTATTAAAGAGGGATTATCAGGGTCTAGATTCTGTGGGTTAGGTGTTACTATTTTACCTGGGGTAAGTAGATGATTGATAGTAGACCAGAACCTTTTGGTTCTTTTTGTGGATTGCTGAAGTTCTACATAGTAGTTCTTTTTGTCTGAAATAATAGCATTTTTGGTTTTGTTTCTCAGCTCTCTAAAGGTTAGATAGTCTGTTGGGTTTCTAGAGGAGCACCATTTCTTCCAATATTTATTTTTAAGCCTGATCTTTTGTTTAGTATTAGAGGTAAGCCAGGGTGCTGTTCTGGTCTTTATTCTAATGGTACGACTTGGGGCATGGTGGTTTAGGATTGTAAGGAATGCTGAGTTGAAATATTCTATGGCTTTGTTGAGAGAGAGGTGCTTTAGAGGTGTCCAATAGTATTGTGAGAGTTCTGTTTGAAATCTTTGGGGATTAAATTGTTTCTTTGAATATAGTGTTCTATGTGAGGTAGGTAAGTTTTGATGAGTTTTAGCTCTAATGACATATGTGAGGGAGTGATCACTAAGGTCATCAGGAAGGATGCCAGTTTTGTAGCTTTGTGAGGGGGAGTTTGTAAGAACCCAGTCTAAGGTGGTTTCTTTTTTGCTTGTTTTATTTATTCTAGTGGCACTATCAATTAGTTGTTTGAAACCAAAAGGTTTAAATGGGAAGTAGGGTTAGCATTGTTACAAGATTTCCAGTCAATGTTAAAGTCTCCAAGAAGTAGTGTTTCTTGTGGGAGGTAATTTGAGAGTTGTTCAAGAAGTTGTTCTAATGTGGGGATATTATTTCCTGGAGGCAGATAAGCACAAATGATGTTTATTGATTTAGTAGTATTAATTTGAACTCTAGAGCAGATTATTTCGACATTATTGTTTTGGGTAAGAGCAAGGTCAAGAAGAGTAAGCTTCAGGTTAGATTTATATAGAATAGCTACTCCACCTCCTTTCTTGGAGGTGCGATCAAGTCTAACAATGTTATATCCAGGTGGGGTAATTTCAATATCTTTAATAGATTGTTTTAGCCAGGTTTCTGATAAGCATAGAATGTCAAAGTTGTGTACTTCTAGTAGGGCGTGTATTTGACTAACTTTATTACAGATACTGCGTATATTTAGGTGGGCCAAGGATAGTATGTTTGTAGTTATAGTTGATGGAGGAAGGAGAGCTTTTATATGGTGACTGTGACATGTTGGTGACATGTTTATTATTTTATATATATATATATATATATATACATCAACATATATAGAGAGAGAAAGGGAGAGAGAGAGAGAGAGAGAGAGAGATATGTCAATATATGGGGATATACATATATATGTAGATATATAGATAGGTTAACAACATCTACATAACCATGGAGGTACATATAAATGGGATACCTATCACATACCGACTACCTGACATACCAATGCGCATAATCACGAGGCTTAAAGTCTGAAAGAACACAGTACAAAAACATCAGATGTGTGAGGTTTAAAATCACGATGTTAAGGGACAGTTAGTCAGTGCTTCTGGTGTAGCGGTTCAGGTAGGTTACTGTGTGTAAGTGTTTCTGAGAGCCATAGTGTGTGTAAGTGTGTGTTCTGAGTGTGGTGTGTGTTCCTGGGGGACTGTAATGTGTGGGTGTGGGTTAGCTTTGTGCATCTGTTTGTGCAATCTAGGAGGTAGAGTATTAAAGAAGGGGGGTGGGGGGGTGCAGACACCCACATGGGGGGGTGTAGGGGGGCTTGCCCACCTGCTCATACATAGTGTAGGATGGTTTGTTTGGATGTGGTGGGTAGCAGTGTGTCTGTGTGTGCATGTGTGTGTTCCATGTTCATGTTACTTTCGCAATTTACTGTCGCTGTCGGTAATGTGGGGTATGGGAGTCTGGGCCCGGTACTGTGGGTGTCAGAATTGTGTGGTTTCAGGATTCCATAGGTATCCCGTATACAGCGGTTGAAGTGTTCATATATGAGTATAACATGGACCATAGCAATCACACATTCCGCCACGACCAACCTTTATGAACAAAGGATATGGAGAGTATATGCCTATACACTATTACAAATATGTGCTATGGACATGAGCCAATGATAGGGTTACCACCTGTCCCACTTTGTGAGGGACAGTCCCTCTTTGGGCAGTTGTGTCCTGACCAAATATATTAAACGTGGCAAATGTCCTGAGATTGTAGGACATAATTATGTCCCATATGTAATGTAATAGTTGCATACAATAGTTCTTTCTGTATCTAAAATACCTACATGTTACAAGAAACAGGATAAGCAGCTAAACTGCTACAAGAATAAGCTTATATTTAGGTAAGAAAGGAAAGTTCTATCCCTTGTACTGACTGTGAGTTTGTGTCGGCCTGTAAAATCTGATGTGTGTCCCGAAAATATCCCACTATGGCCATATGAAAAGGTGGCAACCCTAGCCAAAGAGGGTCAGTCACCAACACAACTCCAGTGACTACAAATACCTATGACAGAAATACACAACTTTCATGTAGCAACACTTATTACATTCCGATGTATTGCCGGAAGGATTCAAGGACTAACATCACCTGCATGCTATACAGGAACCACTTAACAGTGCCTTAATGAATCAACTTGCAATTACCATAGTATTAGTCAACTAAAGGATAGGTGTTCAAATAGGGAAGGAACCCTCATGCACATATCGATTATGTATAAAAGCAATTCCTACACACCTGCATCTGCTATGCAAACCCACCAACATCACCCCCACACCCAAAGAAATTACAATACAAACTAATAACATCACAAATCATTCACTCACTGTACGACATCTGCAGAAGCCTTAACATACCTTGTCAGAGACACATTAACATGACCCTATGTGAAATAATTGCTGTTATACAATGGAACAGTTGCTGATGTTACAGGGTTTGTTTGCACTAATCCCATTTCAGAGGGTTGTGTGTACACCGGGAAGTGTTACTAATTATTGAGTAAAAGCACAGTATGATACACATGTACACCAAATCAAGGATGTCTGGTGAGCAGACTGTAAACCACATAACAGTTCATGCATAGCCATACAGCCTTGATCTGCCCAAACATCCTTGCCAGACTGAAACATCTGCAGAAGTATCAGGTACAAACAAACCCTGCATAAGTAGCAATGTTCTGAAATATAACAGCTGTACTCACATGTAGAACAACATCATCTAGCCATTACAAACAATCCACGGGAATCATGAAGCTAATATATCTCTGTCTGTCTCCATACAGCTGTTGAAATACATCACAAACAACACATCCAGGCTGTCTTCCTCGAAAGTAAGGCAAACGGACAATGCCCAAGTGGAGTACTCAGTTATACACCAATGTTGCCATGGTATCGGCTAATGGAGTAGCTGCACAGCTGATGTGCATCTAATTAACTACTTTGGAACACCAACTGGTAGTCAGGATAGCATGTTACCAATATTTAACTAGAAAAGGATGGCTTATCACACATTCAAACCATCCATATATACCATCAGAACATTACAAAGAAGATTGAAACACAAACTGAAAAGGATTGAATCAACAGTCAACGACACCTCGGGTTACTAATAAGGTACGTAGAACACTCAGTATGTCTGTGTATTTAGTACCTGTTCTGTAATATTTAAAGTGCACGCACAATCCGTATAGTGGAAACAGTTATCTTGATGTGATTTACTGTTGAGCATAGTAACGCTTGTAGTGTTTATGTGTGTACTGCTGTAGGTCACAAGGCAAACACTGCATACACCACAAGGGATGCTATATAACAGCTTTGAACACAAATAATCCTCACCAGCCGCTGTCAGTGGCAGGGCTGGTCCAACAAGTATGTGCTATAACAGGAGATAGTATATGTTTATATATTGTAACAGTAGCCATATGTATGGGTGTATTACTGAGAATAACATGTCGTAGGTTGGCCCACTATGCAATTATGATTTGTATTGTGGGATATTGTGCCAATAACTGTGTAATGTACAGTACTGTAGGCAGATATGTATTACAAGTTACATAACATTACTGTTATGTTAGGCAAACATTAGTTATGTCTATATGCATTTACAATACACAATAACAGGATACATATGACTTGTAGTTACCCGACAGTTTATCAGCATGATAGCAAAGTAAAATGGTAGAGCTAGTTAACTATCCATGCACATAAGACATGTAATAAGTGCAAAAGTAAGTACTAGGCTGTCTTACCAAGGGTATTTATAAGCCTAGCTAGAGTGTGTTGGCTTTTGCCACCCCCCCATAGGTTAGTTCCCTGTGCCTCTGAATGGCAGAGCCATTAGATCCCAGTGCCTCTGTCCAGCAGAGCCACTGTAGTGATCTCCAGGGCACATGTCTGTCTCCCATCCACACATCAAGGTTTCCCTTGAAGAGTGCTAGTGAGGGCCCCTGCCTGATGTACATTGAAATCATGTTCCAAAGCATGGGGAGTCTCTGGGTCAGGAATCTATCCGTCCAGCGCATCCTAGTCAACATTGTGGTTAGGTGTATATCCCTAGAGCATGTGGCTCTCAGGGGCCACTATTTCAGTGGAGCATATCCTGCAATACTGGGTTGGACATGAGCCTTGTATGTCAAGCAGAGATCACCTGTGAGTATGCGGTATGCAACTGAGTACAGCTGGAGTTTCTTAGGTTAGGCTGCATAGGTCATCTGTTTGAGGTCAGTAATCCTCTTGGTGTGGTACTGTTGTGGTCTTCCAAGCTGTTGGAGTTGTCTTGTAAGTTATATCCCAAATGGGGTGTTGTATCCTTTAATAAGTCATGAGTAGAGAGGCACAATAGGGCCTCCTTTGTTCTGGATATGAACCCATTAGAGATTAGGGGGGCCACGTAGAAGGATATTCTAACCACCTTGCCATTATGGGTATCTAAGGAGAGATTGCTATCTACTGGGGTTCCCAGATCCCTTATTACCTTTTCTGTATGTAGGGGACTAGCATCTATGTGGTAGTCCGTGAATAATTAGTTATATTCAAAGGGGATGACTATGCACTTTTTGGCATTCAGCTTGAGGCCATGATATTGACACCAGGTATCCATCTCAGTGCGACCCTTCCGGAGGGTGTCTGTAACAGCTGGGGAAGCAATTATGTCCCCTAGTTTGCAGTCGTCTGCAAACCTTTTCAGCCAAAACCCTCCTGTGCTTGCCTGTATTTCAGATAATTATATAACAAACATGAGGGGTCATAGGACTAAGCCCTGGGGGACGCCACTTGTAACTCGTATACAGTCGGACCTAGGGTATGCAACTCCCACTGTGTGGGTTCTGTCCGTGAACTACTTTGCAAACCATCACATGACATAGGGATTAATGTTCAGACAGATGGGTATGTCGATAATACCAGAATGAGGAATGGTGTTGAAAGCCTTTGAGAGCCCAAGTTAGGCTGTGTGGACCTCCTTACCCTCATTTAATGCCTTGGTAAATGTCTCTAAGAAGTCCACCAGGTTTAGGAGGCATGGTTTGCCCTTAACAAAGCCAAACTGGGAGGGGTCAAAGGTTTGGAGGTACCCAATGTCTCTGTGACTGAGATCCATGATGATGTGCTCCATAGCCTTGCAGACCAGGATAGTCAAGCCTATATGACCATAGGTCCCATGGTCCATTGTGACGCCACCTTTGTGGAGTGGGAAAACTGTTGCTGTGCGCCATTCAGGGGGCACAAAGCCTGATGCAAGGCTCTTATTGAACATGGTGCATAGGTGGGGAGTCAGTAGGTTTTGAAGTTCATGTAAAATGCAGCCTGTGATGTTATCTGGTCCCATGGATGCTGTGATATTGGCTTTAGAGTGTGCAGCTTTTACCTGCATAGTTGTGAGCACTGGTACTTTGCACTCTTCCTGTATAGATATGGGCCCTTTAGGGGGTGAGAGGGGGGAAAGGTAGCACTGAACCTATCTGCCAGGATGTTGGCAATATCAGTTGGTTCTATAATGTTCGTGCCTTTGTGCTGTAACTCAGAGCAGATCTGTACTGCTTTGAGTGGATAAATAGGTGATGAGACAGTCATACATGTCAGAATTTGTACTAGTGATGTACATATACATGTGTTTTAAATGCTAGACACAGCTATATTTGAACCCAGGACCATGTGGAACAAAATTTGACATTTCAAACCATTTAACAGATAGAGGTACTGAGTCACCATTATAGCAGTTGTATTTTTACATGTTGTAGATATAATTGCACACTTACCTGCTGTTACATACCTTACTAGTGTCTATTGTTATGCATAGGGTTTTTAGGGATGCATTTGGCTACCAGAGTCCCAGTTAAACTCCTATTTTTTCCATTAATCTTTTAGCAGGTATATTTTTACATCCTCCAACAAATGCTCGCAAGTACGGCAGGTGCAATCGGCCAAAAAACAGCCAGCACCAAAGTGTAGAAAGCACTCCATAACTTTTAATCAATAAAGGTTGCAGCTCCATAGCCATACAATAATCAGACTGGTCATTTCTGCCTTCCTCAGTGAACAAACTGTATTGACAGGAACTACAAATATAAATATAATTAAATAATTAAATAATTCCCCTTCCTGTTACAGCATATCCCTCCCAAAGAGAAAATATATCAATTCACTTATAATTGGTCATTTAGACCAGGAGAGAAAAGCCCACCCCAACTTGACTATCCGCTTCTTTTCTTTGTAATTTAGGATGGAATGCCAACCCACTTTATTGCTCCTGTCCCCCTGAATCTTATCAATATCTATGAATGTGAATCTTGCAGAGTCATGGGATGTACAATGTCTGTAGAGAGCATTAGTCATTCGTTTATTATGTATGTCACTAAAATGTTCCGACATACGTGTACATAAAGGAAGGAATGTTTGCCCTATGTAGAAGGCTGAACAGGTGCAACAAGCTAAATAGACCTCTTAGTCTGTTCCATAGTTAGCAAAAAAAAAAAACTGTTGTCAAACACCTGGCTTGTATTTTTACTTGAAAATTGTTTTGACTTTAACATAAACTTACAGAAGGCACAGTGTCCACAGGGGAAAGATCTCAGCAATTTATCCCCTGTAATCATTAGCTGATGACCCAGAGTGCCCCTGATATTATCATGCTTCAGATGAGAGAAATATGAACCCAGGGTCTTCCCCCTTTGAAAAGAAAATTGGCACCTGGAGGGTAAAACCCAGCTCAATTCCTCATTGGCCAGTAATATATTCCAATTGTTAGTTACCACATTTTTAAATACATTGATATTTCTCCCATAGGTTGTCACCAGCCTGATAGTGTCACCCTCCTCATTCATTGTTTTGTTCTTGAATTCCAACAATTGCAGTCTTTGCTGTTGGGAGGCCCAAATCCTGGCAGACACCATATCAATGGATTTGTATCCCCTGACCAAGAATCTGCATGTTAGATCCCTGTAATAGAAATCAAAATCCTCCTGAGTGGAACACATTCTTCTAATATGAAGAAATTGGGATTTTGGCATGTTCCTAATGGTATGGAACAGATGTAGACTGGAAACAAACAATAGATTATTATAATGGGGGTACTTCCTATATACCTGAGTTCTTTTTTTTTTTTTTTTTTTTTTAATTTCTACATTACATCTCTTACATAGATTATCTTTATTATTTATTTTATTCATCATCAAAGGTGTATAAAAAGATCTATGTAAAAATTTCCATGTATAAAGTCTCCAGACAATGGAAGACGTAGTTCTATAGGCAGATTCCAATATATATTGTTTATCTTGTTGATTTGGTGGGTCCCCATTAATAGAAGTGAAATAATTCCAGTATGTATCTACACTGTAAAAAGTTTCTTGTCTGATAATTTTATGTATGTATGAAAGTTTACCTTTATCAGAAACTTATGTTGTAAATTTAATATCAAGTAATCAATCAGTGTTGGAATAGATTCTTTAACTGTTATAGACATTAGATCTATTCTATCAATGAGATGTTGTCTAAAGGTCTGAACCTCTAACCAGCAAGTTTCTCTTAGATCAAATTCTTGTTTTAAGAAATCTAGATTTTTAACTTTATTATCAGATATCAACTGATACCAGTACTTTAGATCATTATCTATAGCTAAATGAGTTCCTTCAGAAGTGAATGACAAAAGCATACCCTGAGTATACATTATAGGGAATATAATAAAATTCCATGCGCTATACTTAGGTGCATGAATATAAAGTTACGATAGCTAATAATATTTAATGGGTAACAAATCATATGTTTAGGTGTAATAGGTGAAGTACAAAATTCCTTTAGTAACCATAACATGGAGTTATTTACAATCATATTTTTATGTGTTAAGGAGATTTTCATGAAGTGCATAATTAGCTCCCAACAATCTTTCCATTTTATGACATATGACTGATCTATTAATAAAGTAATAACTTTACAATAGAAGAGATAGTATATAAATTAAAGTCTGGAAAAGAAATACCCCCTTGAGACCAGCTATTAGTATGTTTCTTTAATGCAATCCTAGGTCTTTTAGGTGCCCATAGGAAATTTAACATTAGTGTATTCAGTTTTATGATAATTATTTTTGTAGGTGGAAGTATTATTGATTGTATTAAGTATAAAATCTTGGGGAATATTATCATTTTAATAATTGTATGTCTCTCCTCCATAGTAAAAAACATATTATTCCAGGTATTAAAAAGATTTTGTATATTAAGAAAACAGGTATTATAATTATTATATATAATAGATTTAATATCTTTAGATAGTATTATACCTAAATAAGTTATCTGACCTGAATTGGGTACATATTTAGTAAAATCACTAATGAGAATATTTTTTCTTGTATATATAGGTAGTATTTTAGTTTTTTCTTCATTGAATATTAAACCAGAAAATTTTAAAATTCATCATTTTATCAAATAGAGACTGCATAGAAGAATTAGATCCTGCTGATGTAATTAGAACATCATCTGCAAAAAGTTGAATTTTGGATGTTGTATTTTCATCTATTTCAAAACCCTCTATGTCAGTACTGTTTCTGATCAAATTAGCCCAAGGCTCCATTACTAAAGTGAATAATAGTGGAGAAAGTGGACATCCTTGTTTTGTACCTTTAAGAATGGGTATTTTTTGTGAAACATATGTTCATACCTTAATATAAGCGCTCCTTTGTATAAATGCTCAGTTAGATTTACAAATGCATCTGAGAAGTTTGTGCACTTCAGTAAGGTAAACAGATAGTCCCAACTTACTGAATCAAATGCTGAACTTATATCAAGACTAATAAGTGTTAAATCTTTCTTTTTCCTATTTGCAAAATCAATTAATGTTAAAGTTCTTCTTATATTATCAAAAAGTATTTCTATTTACAATGAAGCCTGTCTGATCTATATCTATAATGCCGGGAATGATTGTCTTCAATCTATCAGCAAAAATACTCATAAACATTTTATAATCAACATTAAGTAATGAGATGGGCCGATATGAAGTACATCTAGTTGGATCTTTATTAGGTTTTAAAATTAGCGAAATAAATGTATATTGCCAAGATGGGGGTTATTAACTCAGTTTGGGCCAAAATAAAAACCTTATGTATTAATGAATATGTACTTTTAGAAAGGATTTTATATATCTCTGGTATAATACCATCATTACCCGGTGCTTTATTTGATTTAAGCTTATTCATTTGTGTAATAACCTCTGTATATGAAATACTTTTGTCCAATAGTTTAATCTGTTGTTTATTAAGGTTTTTATTCATGTTTGTGGTTATAAACTCCTTTATTTTATCTTTAGGTTCCATGTTAATGTTATTATTGTTAATATTGTGAAAGTGATTTCTAAATTCATCTAGTATTTCTGGTAGACTAGAAACATTCTTATTTTTCCTTAGAGAAAAGATTTCTTTGATATGGTTTTGTTTATTCAACCTTTTTGTTTTATTTTTAAGTCTATGTAAGTATTTGGGGCTTATTGAGTAAGACAAAACTTGTATTTCTCTAGAGTTATTTTAACTTTATGAGTTAAAATTTATTTGTATTTCTCATTTAGTTTGTTTATTTCTTCAATGACTTTCTTATCCATAATATTTTCTTTATTATTATGTTTATAAGAGTCTAATTTACTTTGAATATCTAACAATTCCTTATCCCAAGATTTCCTTTTATTATTATAAAATCTTATACTTTGTCCATATAGATATGATTTTAAGGCATCCCAAACATAGACAATGGAGACTTCAGGAGTATTATTTATGTCTAGAAAATGTTGTACTTCTGAAAGTATATATTCTTTATAGTCTTTTAGTTGAGTTAAGTATGCTGGTATCCTTTTGATCTGAACATTATGAGTATTTTTTAGCATGAATTCAAAAACAATTGAATTATGATCAGATATAGGACATGAAATGATTTTGGAATTAATTAAATCTGTTACCATCTGGTTAGAAATAAAGACCCTATCTATTTTTGAATACGTTTTGTATCTGTTAGAAAAAAAAGGTGTATGGTAATGATTTTGAATCTATCTGATTATTAATATCATTCAAATGATAAGAATTAGCACAATCATTTAAATGTTTTGCATTAGATGTAATTCTTCTTTTTCCTATAGTGGTAGTATCACTTTCATGTAGTATACAATTAAAGTCACCAGCTAAAATAATATCTCCTATAGAGAATGATATGATCTTATCAAGATGATGTTTCACTGTATTAATACCAATTCCAGGTATCCAATATACATACCTGAGTTCTTAAAGTATGGTCAGGATATCTTGAGATGGTAACATCTAAAAAACTGATTTGTTGACAATCACAAGTCAATGTAAACTCAATCCCCCATTTATTATCATTCAAATAATGAATAAATTCCATTAAACGTTGTCTGTCTGCCCACCACACCAACCAACACTCATCAAGGAACCCCCCCAAATATCGATCTCAGTCAAATATATATTATGTGTATTGTTGCATATCAGATGTTCTTCTAGATACTACATAAAAATATCCGCATAAATAGGGGCAAAGGATCCCCCCATCCCAGTGTCCTGTGTTTGCCAACAATATTCCCCTTGGAAATACAATACATGCTTGGTTAGAACATGTTCAGCCATACAGATCAACAGGGTGTTAAAACCAACCAGATACAAGTTGGCTCTCTCTAATCAGTATTCTAATGCTTGTAAACCAGCCCAGTGGGGTATATTAGTATATAGGGTCTTGACATCCAATGTCCAAAAGAGCCAAGTAGGTTCCAATTATGTATCAAAAACAGTTTCAAGAAATTGTGTGGTGCCCTTAAATCTTGCTCTTATCAATTTTAACAAAGGTTTCAGGTATTGAGTCAAAAATGTAGACAAGGGTTCTGTCAGGGAACCAATACCAAAGACAACTGGCCTGCCTGGAGGTTTATCCAAACTTTTATGTATCTTAGGTAGTAGATAAAGATAATCCCTGGGATTCATGAAGCTTGCGCCAGGCCTCACAGTAGCGTCGGCAATCTAGCACCAAATATGGCCGCCAAGCGATTCAGGTATGAGCTGTTTCCATGTGCACTACCAGCATATGCCAGAGCTGTGCAACTCCTGGTGCAGGTATGCTAATTATCCCATGTGCAGCAGTGTAGCATGCAAATGAAGGTATATAGCGATTCATGAAGTGGTGAAGGCGTAGCGTAAGCATGAAGAAATGTAAACCAAAAAAAAAAAAAAAAACGGTTTACATTTTTTCAAACATAAAATTGGAGCCATGAAATTGGACCAGACTTACAAATTATAATGTTAGCATATGCCAATGGCTAAATATATAGCCAATGGCATAAAAAACATGCACAACACATAACAAATAACATTTAATGTCATGGGCACACTAACGCAAAGTAAAACCGCAGTGCATCGGAGCGCAAATGGGATCACAAGGAAAATATATTTAGATGTCATAAAACTGCAATGTAACACAATTCATGAATTCCCCATAATAGTCAATGGCATGCATGCTATGCCACAACTATGGCGCAAGGGTTGCTAAGGGTCTGTGACAGTGTTCTGTGCGGTAACTAGGAATTAGTAGTCAATGCTATGCAAATTAGTCAAGTAATACTGAATCTCAAACACCCCACCGACATAAGGATGTACCACACGGCATAGCGGTACAACACCGAGGTGTGGCCTGGAGGTAAACATGACATCAAGAGAGGGGTGTGCCACCATAGCTGTAAGCACATTGGAGCATTGCTAATCTGGGTTGCCTGTTGCTAAGCAAAGCCGCAGGATAGGGGTGTGGAAGTAGCCATAGCTTTGCTTAGCTGAGAGCAAACAAGGTAACTGAAAGTGCATGTGAACGTGGATGAAAATGTGCTCAAAACCCAGTAAAAGGTTGTGCACGGTGTGCACCACAGCTGAAACAGGAAGTATACGGGAAGACAATAAGGAAATGCTGCAGCATGTTAATTGGAGTACAAATAAGTAATTAACACCTAGGAACTCACAGTGGGCCATTGACAACAGCTAACAAGGCTGCTAGCAGCTACCTGCAGAACAGGAAACAGGAGGTGCCGTACAGCAATGAAAAGAGAACTGTTACAGCAGAACAAAGCAAACTTGCAGTAGACCAGCTACATAACACATTTCCCAACACAGTCCTGGGTTGTGAAAGTACAAAACAAGAAAGCCGGCAGCTGGATGCATGCCTGACAATGGGAAGGGAATCAGGTTGAAAAGTGAAGTAAAGGGCAAAAGATGAATCATGGCAGCCAAGCGTAAGTTAACACCAAAGGCCCCACAATAGCAGTACCTGCTGAAAAAACAGTAATTAAGATACCCCACAGCTGGAATTGCACATACACACCCAATTACACCAGCATCATCCATTACACAATAGTATAAGGTGTGAAAGCCCCACACACACACACTTGTATATTCCCAGACACTCTGCACCATTGGTGTATGCAGACAGGGAACTTTTAATATGTACATGTTAGGGGGCTGCCATAGCTTTGATTCACCAGCCTGTGTTGGAGACTAACGGTGGTGTAGAGGATGATGCTGACAACCATCTCAGACACCAGAGGAGGAGAAGAGTGTTCAGACCCAGGGTAACCTACCAGGGGCTACATGATCTGGAGATAGTAGAGCATTACAGGGTGGACAGGCACACCATACAGCAACTTGTTGAGCTGTGCCGGCCACACCTCAGAGCCAGAAGTAACAGAAGGGAACCCATCCCATTGGACACAAAGATATGTGTAAGCTTGAGAATACTAGCCAAAGGTACCTTCCAAAGGCCAACTGGGGATATCATGGGGATCTCACAGGCATCAGCATCCAGGGTACTCCACCAATTCCTGTATGCCATGTTGCCACATGCTAATGAGCAAATATACTTCCCCCGAACGCAGGAGGAGATGGCCAATAATATGCATCTCTTCCACCGTGTGGCAGACTACCCAGAGGTACTGGGTGTAATAGACTGCACGCACATACACATCAAGTCACCACCCGGTGAGCAGGGTAGGCGTTACATAAACTGCAAGGGATACCTCTCCATCAACTGCCAGGTCATGTGTAATGCCCAGGGCATTATCATGGATGTGTGTGCTGGCAGCCCTGGAAGCTATCACGACTCCCACATCTGGCATGCCTCGCAGCTGTATGAGGTATTTGCCAGGGGGGACATCCCATATGGCCACCTGGTTGGGGATGCTGGCTATGCACTGGAACTGTGGATGATAACTCCCATCAGAAATGCACAAGAACACCATAATGAGGCACACGCAGAAACCAGAATCATCATAGAGCGCATGTTTAGGATGCTGAAATCATGGTTCCATTGCTTGGACATATCTGGTGGAGCCTTGCAGTACTCTCCAGGCACATGTGCCCACATCTTCATAGTATGTGCCATGCTACACAATATGATCCTGTGGAAACAGCTGAGCAGGGACAGAATGGTGAAGGCCCTCACAGCCCACCACCATTGCCAAGGGACCCACAGGCACAGAGGGACTCAGACCATGAACACTCTATGCCAGCCCCAGTAGGGAGATGGAGGCATGCCCAGTATGCCCATGCCTTGGCAAAGAGGGAATGTATAGCACACACACTGACAGTGTAGGCATTTATGGACTGGCGCCCTTCTCCACCTGCACACACAGCAAACATGGATGGCACACACACACGACCACCTGTAAATTGTCATGCATAGGTGGTCTGCTGTGTGCATCCTACATACGTAGCCCTCAACTATTGTACACCAACTGCCATTGGCACAAGATAAGTCAATACCTGAACAGTAAATTAAGCTATCAGCATGTGTCCATACTGTATGTATAGGTTCATATATACATAGGTAGGTACATGCCTAATTGCCCAGGGCCACTCATAAGCATAGCCAAAAAGTGTCTGCTGTCATCACCCCATTGATTAACTAACTGTCCCTCTGTGGAGCAGAGCCAATTGTGGGATACCTGGGGTGTATCCACTGTTTCCCACCCATCCTGCAAGGATTCCCTGCAGTGTTAGTGAGGGGTTTGCATAATGTAAACAGGGATGTAGTTCCAAATAATGGGGAGTATCCATGACAGGATTCTTCTCAGATGATTTACATGTTACATAGTATACCTTAAACACAACTTGTATATATAGGTTGTATTTCACAGAATAATAAACATGTGGAACACACAACCGCCAAAATATGCATTAATCACCCTTGCACTACCAGTGCCTGCTCTGAGAGGTAAAATACCACTGCCAGGATTAGAACACGCAACCATGTACACATTCCTCACAATAACATACCACTACGCTACCTGAGTTGTATCAATGGCAGTTGTATATACAGACAGGATAAAACACAAAAGGTAGGAATGTGTGGAAATAGGACAAATGGGCATGTACCCAATGAAAGGTGTATGTTATATATATATATATATATATATATATATATATATATATATATATATATATATATATATATATATACATCAACATATATAGAGAGAGAAAGGGAGAGAGAGAGAGAGAGAGAGAGAGATATGTCAATATGTCAATATATGGGGATATACATATATATGTAGATATATAGATAGGTTAACAACATCTACATAACCATGGAGGTACATATAAATGGGATACCTATCACATACCGACTACCTGACATACCAACGCGCATAATCACAAGGCTTAAAGTCTGAAAGAACACAGTACAAAAACATAAGATGTGCGTGGTTTAAAATCACAATGTTAAGGGACAGTTAGTCAGTGCTTCTGGTGTTGCAGTTCAGGTAGGTTACTGTGTGTAAGTGTGTTTCTGAGAGCCGTAGTGTGTGTAAGCGTGTGTTCTGAGTGTGGTGTGTGTTCCTGGGGGACTGTAATGTGTGGGTGTGGGTTAGCTTTGTGCATCTGTTTGTGCGATCTAGGAGGTAGAGTATTAAAGAAGGGGGGTGGGGGGTGCAGACACCCACATGGGGGTGTAGGGGGGCTTGCCCACCTGCTCATACATAGTGTAGGATGGTTTGTTTGGATGTGGTGGGTAGCAGTGTGTCTGTGTGTGCATCTGTGTGTTCCATGTTCATGTTACTTTCGCAAGTTACTGTCGCTGTCGGTAATGTGGGGAATGGGAGTCTTGGCCCGGTACTGTGGGTGTCAGAACTGTGTGGTTTCGGGATTCCATAGGTATCCTATATACAGCGGTTGAAGTGTTCATATATGAGTATAACATGGACCATAGCAATCACACATTCCGCCACGACCAACCTTTATGAACAAAGGATATGGAGAGTATATGCCTATACACTATTACAAATATGTGCTATGGACATGAGCCAATGATAGGGTTACCACCTGTCCCACTTTGTGAGGGACAGTCCCTCTTTGGGCAGTTGTGTCCTGATCAAATATATTAAACGTGGCAAATGTCCTGAGATTGTAGGACATAATTATGTCCCATATGTAATGTAATAGTTGCATACAATAGTTCTTTCTGTATCTAAAATACCTACATGTTACAAGAAACAGGATAAGCAGCTAAACATCTACAAGAATAAGCTTATATTTAGGTAAGAAAGGAAAGTTCTATCCCTTGTACTGACCGTGAGTTTGTGTCGACCTGTAAAATCTGATGTGTGTCCCGAAAATATCCCACTATGGCCATATGAAAAGTTGGCAACCCTAGCCAAAGAGGGTCAGTCACCAACACAACTCCAGTGACTGCAAATACCTATGACAGAAATACACAACTTTCATGTAGCAAGACTTTATTACATTCCGATGTATTGCCGGAAGGATTCAAGGACTAACATCACCTGCATGCTATACAGGAGCCACTTAACAGTGCCTTAATGAATCAACTTGCAATTACCATAATATTAGTCTACTAAAGGATAGGTGTTCAAATAGGGAAGGAATCCTCATGCACATATCGATTATGTATAAAAGCAGTTCCTACACACCTGGATCTGCTATGCAAACCCACCAACATCACCCCCACACCAAAAGAAATTACAATACAAACTGTAATAACATCACAAATCATTCACTCACTGCACGACATCTGCAGAAGCCTTAACATACCTTGTCAGAGACACAGTAACATGGCCCTATGTGAAATAATTGCTGTTATACAATGGAACAGCTGCTGATGTTACAGGGTTTGTTTGCACTAATCCCATTTCAGAGGGTTGTGTGTACACCGGGAAGTGTTACTAATTATTGAGTAAAAGCACAGTATGATACACATGTACACCAAATCAAGGATGTCTGGTGAGCAGACTGTAAACCACATAACAGTTCATGCATAGCCATACAGCCTTGAGCTGCCCAAACATCCTTGCCAGACTGAAACATCTGCAGAAGTATCAGGTACAAACAAACCCTGCATAAGTAGCAATGTTCTGAAATATAACAGCTGTACTCACATGTAGAACAACATCGTCTAGCCATTACAAACAATCCACGGGAATCATGAAGCTAATATATCTCTGTCTGTCTCCATACAGCTGTTGAAATACATCACAAACAACACATCCAGGCTGTCTTCCTCGAAAGTAAGGCAAACGGACAACGCCCAAGTGGAGTACTCAGTTATTCACCAATGTTGCCATGGTATCGGCTAATGGAGTAGCTGCTCAGCTGATGTGCATCTAATTAACTACTTTGGAACACCAACTGGTAGTCAGGATAGCATGTTACCAATATTTAAGTAGAAAAGGATGGCTTATCACACATTCAAACCATCCATATATACCATCAGAATGTTACAAAGAAGATTGAAACACAAACTGGAAAGGATTGAATCAACAGTCAATGACACCTCGGGTTACTAATAAGGTATGTAGAACACTCAGTATGTCTGTGTATTTAGTACCTGTTATGTAATATTTAAAGTGCACGCGCAATCCGTATAGTGGAAACAGTTATCTTGATGTGATTTATTGTTGAGCATTGTAACGTTTGTAGTGTTTATGTGTGTACTGCTGTAGGTCACAAGGCAAACACCGCATACACCACAAGGGATGCTATATAATGGCTTTGAACACAAATATTCCTCACCAGCTGCTGTCAGTGGCAGGGCTGGTCCAACAAGAATGTGCTATAACAGGAGATAGTATATGTTGATATATTGTAACAGTAGCCATATGTATGGGTGTATTACTGAGAATAACATGTTGTAGTTTGGCCCACTATGCAATTATGATTTGTATTGTGGGATATTGTGCCAATAACTGTGTAATCTACAGTACTGTAGGCAGATATGTATTACAAGTTACATAACATTACTGTTATGTTAGGCAAACATTAGTTATGCCTATATGCATTTACAATACACAATAGCAGGATACATATGACTTGTAGTCACCCGACAGTTTATCAGCATGATAGCAAAGTAAAATGGTAGCGCTAGTTAACTATCCATGCACATAAGACATGTAATAAGTGCAAAAGTAAGTACTAGACTGTCTTACCAAGGGTATTTATAAGCCTAGCTAGAGTGTGTTGGCTTTTGCCACCCCCCCATAGGTTAGTTCCCTGTGCCTCTGAATGGCAGAGCCATTAGATCCCAGTGCCTCTGTCCAGCAGAGCCACTGTAGTGATCTCCGGGGCACATGTCTGTCTCCCATCCACACATCAAGGTTTCCCTTGAAGAGTGCTAGTGAGGGCCCCTGCCTGATGTACATTGAAATCATGTTCCAAAGCATGGGGAGTCTCTGGGTCAGGAATCTATCCGTCCAGCGCATCCTAGTCAACATTGTGGTTAGGTGTATATCCCTAGAGCATGTGGCTCTCAGGGGCCACTATTTCAGTGGAGCATATCCTGCAATACTGGGTTGGACATGAGCCTTGTATGTCAAGCAGAGATCACCTGTAAGTATGCGGTATGCAACTGAGTACAGCTGGAGTTTCTTAGGTTAGGCTGCATAGGTCATCTGTTTGAGGTCAGTAATCCTCTTGGTGTAGTACTGTTGTAGTCTTCCAAGCTGTTGCAGTTGTCTTGTAAGTTATATCCCAAATGGGGTGTTGTATCCTTTAATAAGTCATGAGTAGAGAGGCACAATGGCCTCCTTTGTTCTGGATACGAACCCATTAGAGATTAGGGGGGCCACGTAGAAGGATATTCTAACCACCTTGTCATTATGGGTATCTAAGGAGAGATTGCTATCTACTGGGGTTCCCAGATCCCTTATTACCTTTTCTGTATGTAGGGGACTAGCATCTATGTGGTAGTCCGTGAATAATTAGTTATATCCAAAGGGGATGACTATGCACTTTTTGGCATTCAGCTTGAGGCCATGATATTGACACCAGGTATCCATCTCAGTGCGACCCTTCCGGAGGGTGTCTGTAACAGCTGGGGAAACAATTATGTCCCCTAGTTTGCAGTCGTCTGCAAACCTTTTCAGCCAAAGCCCTCCTGTGCTTGCCTGTATGTCAGATAATTATATAACGAACATGAGGGGTCATAGGACTAAGCCCTGGGGGATGCCACTTGTAACTGGTATACAGTCGGACCTAGGGTATGCAACTCCCACTGTGTGGGTTCTGTCCGTGAGCTACTTTGCAAACCATCGCATGACATAGGGATTAATGTTCAAGCAGATGGGTATGTCGATAATACCAGAATGAGGAATGGTGTTGAAAGCCTTTGAGAGCCCTAGTTAGGTTGTGTGGACCTCCTTACCCTCATTTAATGCCTTGGTAAATGTCTCTAAGAAGTCCACCAGGTTTAGGAGGCATGGTGTGCCCTTAACAAAGCAAAACTGGGAGGGGTCAAAGGTTTGGAGGTACCCAATGTCTCTGTGACTGAGATCCATGATGATGTGCTCCATAGCCTTGCAGACCAGGATAGTCAGGCCTATATGACAATAGGTCCCATGGTCCATTGTGGTGCCACCTTTGTGGAGTGGGAAAACTGTTGCTGTGCGCCATTCAGGGGGCACAAAGCCTGATGCAAGGCTCTTATTGAACATGGTGCATAGGTGGGGAGTCAGTAGGTTTTGAAGTTCATGTAAAATGCAGCCTGTGATGTTATCTGGTCCCATGGATGCTGTGATACTGGCTTTAGTGTGTGCAGCTTTTACCTGCGTAGTTGTGAGCACTGGTACACTGCACTCTTCCTGTATAGATATGGGCCCTTTAGGGGGTGAGAGGGGGGAGAGGTAGCACTGAACCTATCTGCCAGGATGTTGGCAATATCAGTTGGTTCTGTAATGTTCGTGCCTTTGTGCTGTAACTCAGAGCAGATCTGGGTGTTGACATCAAGATATTTGACATAGCTACAGAATGCTTTGTGGTTGTTGTTGGAATTAGTGGCGGTTTTGTTTTCGTAGCTAGCTTTGGAGGATCTTATAAGGGATCTCAGCTTTTTACTGAGGCTGACCAGGGAGCTCCTCCACGCATGGGATTGTACTCTCTTTTGCAACAGTGTCTTCCACCTGTTGTACAGTTTGTTTATGGCAGGGGACTACTAGATTGGCTTCCTTAATTAGGAGTATAGCGTCTTGGTTCTGTTTGGGATAGCACGATCCATGCACTCATGTAAATGCTTATAGAGTACATTTGTGTAGGATTCAGCAGTTGTAACACTATTGTCCATCTGCATGGGTGTCATGATGTTCACCACATCTGTCTTAAGAAGCATGAAGTTGGCTTTGTAGACATGTTATACTGTGGTTCCCTTAATGGGTGGTGGGGGCGGGATGTGGAAATCAACGGTGTTCAGCTCATGGTCGGATTGGACCAACGAGGAGTTGACTTCAAGTGTGGAACACTGGTCACTCATGTTGGTAATGCCTAGGTCTAGGATATTGTTGCCCCTGGTGGGTGTGTGGATATGTTGATTCAGGGCATTGGTGTTTATGAATTCCAGAAAGTGTTGAGCTAATGAGTTGGCACATGAGTAGTTTTCTCAGTTAATGGTGGGGTAGATTCAGTGAGACTATGTGATGAGTGTGGTGTGGTGTGAATGTTTACCTTCTCCGCATGACTGTCAGGGTCAAGCTTGGTTGGAGAGAGCTTTACCTCCAGTTTGGCTAGATAAGTGCATCTCTCACAGGTTGTAGTGTTGGGTGGTAGGAGGAGAGGGTTGTCTGTGTAGATGAGGCAATGTCTACATTGCCTCAAGATGTCCAGATTCATCAGATAGACAGGAGAGAACACTGGGAGCTGACCCTTGGACATATCTGAATATAAAACTAATTTTCCCCTAGATAAGTGAGGAAAGTGAGTACAAGAGCTATTTTACTCTAAGCAAGTGAGAAAAGTATGTACAAAACCTGTTTACCTCTAGGTAATGAGGAAGATTGAGTGTTATAGTAATTAGTAGCTTATGTAGTGCTTACAAGTTCTGAACAAGTGCTGAGCATGAAGAAGCAATCCAGATAGGGTCTTGGATAATATAAACACACTGTCCCTCCCCAACAGGTACACAATCATATATCCATGTACACCACAGGGCCCCTGTACTCACAACTATGGACGTACAAGCTGCACTCAGGCTGCATGGGACATGTTCACATCACAGGTTGTATCATACACATATGGCAAAACAAGTTGCTCTCCATGTACACTTCATGTAAAACATAGCTCCATGTCAGGCTGTGTACATGCTGAATGGTGCACACCAACAGGTATCACAACCCACAAAGGGGGAGACACCACTGATAATGGGAAGTACTGCACTACTACCCTGCTGAGTCTGGTCTGAAAGGCCATGAACCTTGATCAAATTATTTGATGTCAGCAGTACAGATGTAGATGACAGTAAATTTGAATTCACACTGCATATCATAACCTTTCCAGGTCATAGGATATAATCACCCATACTGTGTTCCACTTACACTCCGTATACTAGATGCACATTCCTATGTCACAAGAGTGTTTTGCAACAGGACTGCTGGCAGAACCAACACTACAGAAGGTGTCTGAATAATACATGCTCATCACATCAGTGCCAGCTACAGTAAGACAGGGTTAATTAACTGTATTCCCCCTCATTGTAGTCCATACCACACAGAAAAAAGAAGGCATCTGCCTATTGAAGTATGTGAATGACTATGACCTGGGAGCAATAGCCAACTCAAGAGTGTTGTGGACAACATACAGAAGGGGCTTTGTGGGTGAGGTGTGTGTGACATATGGCCACAATCTGACAGCTACATATTGCATTATCACCCTTATGTTAATAACCCTGTACCCATGAACTACCACCTAGGCAGTGGTCAACATAATGGACACTGTGTGTAAGGGATGCAGCTGGGCAGTTGTCTTTCCTGTGATAGCTAAGTCACCACACCTGTCAGGTAGTCATATGTGGCAACCCTAATCATGACAGGGTGCCATACATGAATATAGAGATCATTGTCCAGCCATACACAACACTCAAGTGACCCATATCAGATCACATATTTCCTTTAAGGGGTATTGGCTATGTGCAGATGGCCTACACCAGCCTTCCCATTCCCAATCTCCACTATGTAGCATGATGCATACCCTGAATAAATCCATGTCCAACCCCATGATGTTGGACATGCTACAAGTACACATCCTGATCTCAAACACATACTTCATGGACATCCACCTTCCTAGTACTAGGATCACCACATGCTGGACAGATCCTTGTCCCATACACTTTACATAGTCCTGCCATACTATGCATTCCTGTTCGTCAAAGCTCCACGTTGCTCTCCTCTCAGACATGGTGTGATGACTGCATGGCAAATGTATCATTAACCCTGTCAATCAGTAATGTGGCACTGCTCCACCTGTCCCCAGAGACCTGCCTGTTGGCTACAGTCAGGTAACCTTTCATCCTAGATTCATACATGGCCCATGGCATATAGCCTACTAGTTGACTTTGACTGTACATGCTATAGTTGATATCCATCCCTACAAATACCATCTAGCTAGCCAGTGTCCCATGTGTATCACATATGCAACACAGGTCATGCATGGCAGGATGTTGACTTGCTGTACAGTGCCATGTAGATGTATATGGCAGAACACATACATGTAAAACCTGATCTGAGCAAGTCTGCAGGGTCACAGGTCATGTCTGTTAAGGCAGTGTATGTCTTTATATGTGACATATACACAGCATCAAGGTCGACTGCATTAATGTGGACACATCCAGCCATGTGCTGATAGGTAGGAACACCAAAACAGGCAAACAGACATGCCCACATCAAGACAGCATCCACATGGAGTATGAGCAATGTAATCAGGTGATACACACACATATATGGTGATAATATCCACTCACCATTGAGTGTCACATGTGTGTGATACAAACATGTCAGTGTCATGTAGATTTGCAAATACAACTATTTAATCGTAATAAATGTGATACACATGTATGTTCAGCTGTAGCTCTGTATGTCTCTGTGAGTTACTGTGACCTGTCTCCATCCTTATGTCTTCCAGGTATGCCGCATGCAAAGCTAGCCCCTAATACCCACTTGGAGGATGAGGCCCTCATCCCATACCTACATGACAATCATGATATCCTGTTCAGCCATGTGCCACAGGATGCACAGCAGCAGGATGCCCTGTAAATGAGTCTTCACAGAAGGGTTAATGATGTGGGTGGCCACAACCGCACATACCAGCAGGTGAGCAGAAACTGTACAGACCTCATTAGACGAGCAAAACAGTGTGCAAATTCAATCTCCAGGAAACAAGGTGCAACAGGTGGTGGTGGACCACCAACCCAGACCGCACTCACACGCACCAAGGAGCTACTGGCCAACCTGGGGACACCTGCAGAACAACCTCCGCAAGCCTTAGCCGATATTGTGGAGGTGGGTGTCTCTCAACCACTGAGCTTGGAGTTGCCTGGTAAGTCAGTACTGCACCTATAACAACTATATTCCATATAGTTGCATGTGCCACTGTACAATATGTAATGTAACATCATATGCAAGGCATGTATACACACATGCCATATACTATAGTATGCTACTCTGTGTATGCACACGTGCATACACCATAGTATAGTCTAATGTACTGGTGTATGTGTTAGCATGCACATTGCACCCTACAGCCAACATACAGGCATGGATAATGCTCATACTGCTGTGTTACTCCTATTTAGGTTCCTCTGGCATTCTGCTGCAACAGCAGCCCATTGCAGGTGAGACCATTATTATTTATCAGGCATCATAATGCACAGATCTATCTGCCATGTGGCCATTTACAACATGTACACATAATGTATGGTCCTGTCACAATATACAGGTCGAACCTGCAATGCATCTCAATGCCTACCCATGTGCAACACTTGCAAACTGTGTGAATCACCTCACCGACATGAATCCTCACAGACTGTCATTGCCAGATGTGTGGACAGCTTTGCATACAATAGTAGAGGTGCTGTTCACGGTAGGGACATGTACTACAGATCAGAACTACACATGTGCGGAATACAAACAGTACTACACAGTGGGCTGGAGTATGGCCAGCCCACAAGATTCACTGGTGTGGATCATAGCCATGCTATGAATGTCACACAATGTGATGTGCAATCTTGACATGTCCATGACATCTAGTGGCCTGGCTACAGCACTGCCTAACTAACCCGAAAACATATCCCACATACCACCCTTTGTCTGCATAACCCTGTCATCAGTGGATCATATGACATCTAGGGGTGTATATCATATAGGACAACACAGACATGTGAAATAGACACCTGTCACAATAATTTGGCCAACACATGTACACACATGGCCATGGAGGATGGCCAGAGACATGAAGCAACACACACAGTAGACGTGATGTGCTTGTGTGTACACCCTGTCGTACAATGGCTACACATGGTCCAACTATGGCCTTTGTGTAATGGTTATATTGTAGATGTGGAACACTAGACATCCCACAGGCCTGTGCACATCTTGTGTAGGCATGACATCAATCCACCACATAAGATGTGTTGAACATCTTGAGGGTGTCACAACATGACAGCAGTCACCTGTACAGTATCCACATCCGCCTACAGATACAGTACATTCCCCTTGCTGGTGTCGGAAATCAATGTCATACTTGCTCCTCATGTGTGTGTGTGTGTGTGTGTGTGTGTGTGTGTGTGTGTGTGTGTGTGTGTGTGTGTGTGTGTGTGTGTGTGTGTGTGTGTGGTACACAGATGTCATGTGGGACATGGTGTACAGACGTGTTCACCATGTCTGGCCATAGTTGCCAGGCAGCAGCAATATGATTGCAGATGTGCATGGGTGTCATCCGTATACCCTTCAGTGACCTGTGTCAGACATTCCACATCATGGTTTAGTGTGTATACATCTCAGTGACATTGGTCAAATTCCACAGTATATATGTATTGTATCTGAAAACAGTCATGGCTCTGAACTGTGTCTGTAACTCACACTGTATAGCAATAGAGATGCCTCATGATTCCCTGCAATGGCTATACATATAAGCTAAATGTGCAGTATATCTGTAGGGCAGACACACAACACTGCATTGGGACACCATTACCCCACTGTATATTTGACAGGACACTATTGTGTTAAACATGTATGCATGTCACTGCACATGTCAACAGATCACATGTCATACTACATGTGATTGTCAAGGTCATATGCCACACAGCAGGCAGGTGTACTGTTAACCTGTGCTGGTCTACATGGTGTAACACAGGGATGTATGCTAACTACTACTATGATTGTGTAATTTGCATGCTGTCTGCTATGACACATGCATGCTGTTGTGTGCAATCCAGGGATGTATGATAACTACTATTATTGTCTGCGCTGCATGCATCTGCTGTATCACATGCATGTTGCATGCCTTCTGTCATATCACATGCATGTGTGTGTGTGTGTGTCTATTGTATAGATTGTAATGTACAGTTCTTGTTTGGCCTCACAGGTGATGTAGGTGCGTTGCCCTCCCGCGGTCCATCTGATTTTAGTGTCCCACAGACTCTAGCAGTGATGATGAACATATGATTGAGGCACAGGCAGGGTTGTCAGGGGCTGAAACTGTGCCATTGGTTGCCATTCCAGCTATATCCCCCTTCATCCCCACACACAGATCCCATGCCTCCACATACCCCATCACCTGTGGCCATAGTGGAAGGACAGTTGGTGTGTGGTAGCTTGGAACAGGAAAGTGTGGGGGCTATGGAAGGTGCGCCTGCACACCATGATGTCAGCTAACTGACTGTGGGTGCCCCACACAGCCACGTGGCCAGTGCTGCTCATAGGAGGACCTCTGGCCAACATGCTCCTGCAAGACAGAGCACAGCAGCTGGTGTCACCAGACGCATGTTTCAGGCTGTAATGGAGGCACAGGTATGGGCAGAATGGCACAACAGAGAAGATCAGAGGCTTCAGAGGGCTGCTGTCCATTCTTTAAACAACAAATCCAGGCAATGGTAAATGCTCAACAGTAGATTGCTGAAGCTTTGGAGAGATGGTTGAGTGACACGGTCAGAGTCCTTGACCATGGCATGACAATCCGCGAGCGTGAGCTGTCTGTATTGGAACATCTGGTAGGAATGAGGTGTCAGACACGTGGACATAGGCCTGCTACATCACCTATTTCAGGTCTACGTGTACGAGCTACCTCACATGTCCACTCCCATAATGGCTGTAGCAGCAGCAGTGCATCTGGTGCTGTGCTGTCCACACCACGACACAGCAGGCAACATGCACGTGGCCCAGGATGGTCCCAACAGGGACACGGTTCCCATGGGCAAGTGACATCAGACAGTACCCAATCTGCACCTCTGCCTGGTAGTGCCCGTGCAACCCCTGGCAGGCACAGGTCACATGTCCATGGCCAGACACCGTGAACTGTAAAACCAGGCCTGTACAGTTCGCAGCTGTCAATAATACCCCTGTGTAGGCCACACACATGCCAAAACTGTGTGCATACATACATGCACATATTGGAAACATGTGTAGAGCACCGCAACACACACATGCATAACATCCACACACACCCAATTAGATCAAAGGCCCTAACCCACACACATTATGTCATCCAATGGTGCAGCCTAGGCCTCTGGCAAACATTATCACTCCGTGCATATGATGATGCCTGTGCTGCATCCCTGACATCCACACCATCGGTGCAGGGACATGCTCATATGGTCTGAAGCACAGGGTGAACAGACTGGGAAGATAAGTGTAGTTTTCTATTGTGGAGTACTGTTGACAGGCAGCAAACATACCATGTACTACAGCTGTACCATGCATTTCATACTGTTAACAGTATGTGTCTTGTGTAACAACAGTAACTGCATATTGGTCATGATGTTCTGCTGTCCTCCTTCAGGTTTAATTGCACGTGCCAATGGATGTCAGTGTTTGCAGTTAGTGTCCCATATGTCAATGTGGACTACTCACAAGTATGTATGAATATACCAGCATGTACCATGTAGCTGCCACATAACAGTGAGAATGTCCCACATTCCAAAACTGCCTACTGATCCAAGAGCATGATAGCTGTGTATTAAGCTACTGTGGCTACAGACGTGACATTCATACTGGGTGACATCACAGGTATAGTTACATGGAGTGGTCTAGCTGATTACAAGGGTAGAGGCCAGTGGGAAGTGTGACACCTCATTGGGAAGCAGTAATACATGTTCCCTTGACAGGATGCCAACACACAACTGCACCCACACACTCAGATATTGACACAGATATTCAGAGACACAGTAACACACCCACACACTCACAGATTCACCGACACAGTAACACATACTCACACACAGTTGCTACTGTTGAGGTGAGGACCCCTGCCTATGTGCAAATCATTATTACAGTACTGTACACTACATGATGCGCCACAGAGAATACACATGTACAGGTAGTCAGTATGGCCTAAGATCGGGGACATCAACACGGAGAGTAGATTGCATCATCTGGATGGGGAGAGGGGTCTTATCAGTTTAGTATGGTAACATCCATCCTCAATCCAAGGACCAGACAGCCATACACACACACACACACACACACACACACACACACACACACACACACACACACACACACACACACACACACACACACATATACACACTGTGGCATTCAGTATTGAATACACCTATGTCACGCACATACAGATATCTCACATGTGTGAGATACACAACCCTGCCTATGTCCTGCTTTCTCCATTGCAGTCTGTACAGATGTGTACACTAGTGTACAGGAGAGCGAGTAACAATTGAGATGTATTTCCCACCATACGTGACATATATGGACACACACGCAACCCCATATGCCAGTAATATGAATCAAAGACCTGCCTAGCTCATGATATGTATGACAGACTTACAGCAGTATTGCATGTGCTACAAAGTGTACTGATGCTTCCTTTGGCAACAGTGCTGATATATGCACATGAGACGTATTAACTGTTAACAAGTGTCAAGTGATTTGCCTTCGGTGTAACCCTGACCACTGTCTAAGTTGTGTGTTATGTCCTTCAATTAACAAAACCATTGCTTACTGGTTATACAAGTTATTGTAGGACCGCTTTTGACACACCTGTGAGCTGTCCTCAGCAAACATCCATCTGCAAAGATGCTCCACCACTTAGTTATTTTCACACATCTGTCCATACCTGAGGTACATCTTTCCATACATTCAGCATATCACCATATACAGTTGGCAATGTTGAGGCTGCATTGCAACTGCATGATGTACTAGGATACACATCACCTACATACATCAGCAACTGCACACACATGTTTTCTGAATGCACACCACTACATGTACATGTGTGTAGGTCCTACAATCCTGTTATTTGGGCATATTTCTAGGCATTGCAATTGGTGGACATGTGTAATGACATACATGACACATGGACTGTTGTATGATATGATAGGTGTAATGGGTGACCGGTACAGAGGGA
Organism: Protopterus annectens; assembly: GCF_019279795.1. Taxonomy (NCBI): domain Eukaryota; kingdom Metazoa; phylum Chordata; order Ceratodontiformes; family Protopteridae; genus Protopterus; species Protopterus annectens. Next base: position 497,343,792 of record NC_056733.1, read on the forward strand.
ATGTTACCTCTGTCAGCATTGATATCACACCTTATGTACTGTTAGCATTCAGCAGCCATGGAACTACATTCCATGTGCATGTGTGTAATGGCTGTAGCCACCTGTTTGCACAAAGGACTACAGCTATGCTATTTACATGTATGCCGTGTGTGTGTGTGTGTGTGTGTGCGTGTGTGTGTGTGTGTGTGTGTGTGTGTGTGTGTGTGTGTGTGTGTGTGTGTGTGGCATGTACATACCCAGGGCAGGTACATGTATGTCATATCCAAACATGAGGGTATGTACTGGTGTACAGCAACAGTCATCTGCTAATGCTGTAAATAACTGAGGGCCCCTGGTATGTGTACAGCTGACCTGGTTACAGACAGTGGTATCATTGCATTGCATAACACATGATGCAACTGTGTCAGTACATGAGTAATCTCTACAGTTGATGTAGAGCTTGGTACAGTCCACTGGTCAAGGGTCACATGGTGATGTACTCTTATATGTCCTACAACATGCGTGGATGCATGTTGGTGGTCTGAGGGCATGGTGGTGTCTGAGGTTCACACGCTAGAATGCAGCATGTGACACTGTGTCCTGCACATGACTCATCTGTGATGCCTTTTGTGGGGGTACCGGTCAGTACATGTGAGTGGCCTCTATGTATAATGGGACACCACCACCTGAAGCAGTCCGTACCTGTGTTATGGCCCACATGTCTGGTTCTGAGGTATATGGTGGTAGTGCTATTGTGCACTACAGAGCCTTCAGCCAGGTGTTCCTCACTGCACAGATATCATTACTCCCCATTGTTGGATCTACAGTGAGCAGCTGTGATTATGGACACTACGCATCAAGCAGTGGTTAGCATAAGCATACAATGCAGTTGTCCTGTAGGTGTCAATGTGTTATCCTGTGTTTAGGACATTTGCCTTGGAATGGCACTGTATGGGTGGATGTGACTTGGGTATTATCCCCTCTCCCTTGAATCATGGATGCATGTGATATGTGTCAAAGGCCTGTCTACTGTCAGTCATGTCATCCCAGAATGACAAACACTGGACAACCTCGTACTTACAGCAGGACATTGGCTCATTGTGTTGGTCAAGCAGTTTCCACTCCTAGCAAGACATCACTGCAAGTGGTGATATTGTGCTTGATATAGGATGGTACATCTAAGGGGATGGACAGCAGCAGATGTTGTGTAAAAGACGGGTGTCAGATATATGTAGAGCAGCGTTCCTACTAACAATGTCAACTACTAACATCAGAGCCCATTACAATGTGTTCTTTACGTCTACCTGTAATAGCATGGCCACTGTGGCCTTCCATGTTTAGAATCAGAGTGCATCCCAGACAGCCTGTGCTACTAAGTGTATGAGCATGCCCAGTATAACCTTGTGTAGATGGACACATAGTGCATTCTGAACAGCCCTGTGCTACTAAGTGTGTGAGCATGCCCAGTGACACCTTGTGTCAGTTATGTGCCTCTGTGTATGGGTATGGCTATTGTAACCCTGTATAGTGATAGTAGTCATCCATTCCACAGATGGGCATACTCCAGGTCAGGATGGATTCCTACTTTAAACACACAGGTTTACAGGTATGTACATCTTAACTGCCAGCATCCTTGTTGATGTCCGCATTCCTAGAAGGTCATAATGACAGCAGTGAAATGTGTAGTCTGTGTGGTGCAACTTGTAACTATGTAGTATTGTAATAGTGATCTGTAAATAGGCAGGTGTACCATTCCCACCACTGGCGTGTGTGTGTGTGTGTGTGTGTGTGTGTGTGTGTGTGTGTGTGTGTGTGTGTGTGTGTGTGTTTGTCCCCATTTGCCAGAGAACTGAAAAATACTTTTAGACTGCTCACACTCCATACAATTCGTATACCCACCTTTGGCAGGGCAGATGATGTCACCCACCTACAAATACAACTCTGGGAGTGCTGTGTCCCAGTAATCTCGGTAGCGCGTTCTGTAACTGCGTAATGCTGTAGTGTAATAAAGCAGTTAGATCAGTGTTCTAATCCCAGACTTGCATTGTGTGTGTGTGTGTGTGTGTGTGTGTGTGTGTGTGTGTGTGTGTGTGTGTGTGTGTGTGTGTCACCATCTGCCTGAGGATTGAGTAATGCTTTTAGACTGCTCACACTCCATGCATTTCTTATACCCACCTTTGGCTAGGCTGATGATGTCACCCATCTACAAATACACCTCTGGGAGTGCTGTGTCCCAGTAATCTCGGTAGCGTGTTCTGTAACTGTGTAATGCTGTAGTGTAATAATGTAGTTAGGTCGGTGTTCTAATCCCAGACTTGCCATGTGTGTGTGTGTGTGTGTGTGTGTGTGTGTGTGTGTGTGTGTGTGTGTGTGTTTGTCCCCGTCTGCCTGAGGACTGAATAATGCTTTTAGACTGCTCACACTCCATACATTTCTTATACCCACCTTTGGCAAGGCTGATGATGTCACCCATCTACAAATACACCTCTGGGAATGCTGTGTCCCAGTAATCTCAGTAGTGCATTCTGTAACTGCGTAATGCTGTAGTGTAATAATGTAGTTAAGTTGGTGTTCTAATCCCAGACCTGCCATGTGTGTGTGTGTGTGTGGGGGGGGGGTCTGCCTGCGTGAGACAAGTACAGTGCTTTGTAGAGTATGCACTCTCTGTACAAATCGCATGACCAACTTTGTCATTCCTGCTGTTGTCACCCACCTAGGTATACACCTGTAGGTGTGCCACAACCCAGTATTCGCTGTAGCATGTGCCCTAAAAGTGTATTGCTGCAGTGTGATACAGTAGGTAGGGGTTTGTATACAGGACATGGCAAGTGTGTGTTTCTCTGTCAGAGCCTGTGTAGAGGTGGCCATGATTGTCTTACCATTGAATATGTTTGGGAGCGGATTTTGTAGTTTTCCTATATGGTGTCCGTCTTATGACACATTGGCCACATCATGAGGAGTACAGCTGTCAGTCAGCCACGGGACTGTGTTGGCAAGCCATACCAATACATCTGGCAAAAGGCCTGGTGAACAAAGTATGCAGCCCTACTAGTTCCCGGTTTATGTCCCGCACCCATGTGCCATGCACAAACTAACTTGCCTAGGATATCCCACTATGTTGCTAGTACCATGCACACTGATGATAGATAGTAGGCATGGTGTGAATGCAGTGGCTTGCCGAGGACATAGCACCCTGTACAGCGGTGCAATAGGCACATATATGTGAATATGTTCCACACTGAATGCCTGTAACATATGTGGTGCCATCAAAAGTGATCCACAGAGGCCAGACAATGTTGTACACATGTGCCCTGTATGGACCCATGCCACTGACACCATGGAATACCTGTATCATACTATCAATGCAGGTGCTGCGTTGACCTGCTCACTATAAGCAGGTTTCGCTACACCAGGCCTGTATTGGCATATCAGGGGATAACAGGCTGTGTACACAACATGTGCCTGCCAAACCAGGTACACCTGTCCATGTCACTGTACAGTATTGTGGGACATGCACATCCCAAGGCAATGTCCATGTGAAGGACTATCAGACACAGGCATGGCATGCTTTGCAAAGCTATGGCCATACACATTGATAACCAGGATGTCAGTCCAGATAATGCAGTACCCATCTGTGTTGGACATTGCAGACACTACACCCCTGCACTGCACACCATTGTTGGGTGATGCGATGCCAAGTATTACCCCTCACCCAGCCTTGTACAACCATCTTGCACAGCCAACCACTACACACCCATGAAGCAATGCATACCTGCATGCCAGTACTGGCACCTTGTGTCTGCATGTGGGTTGTGATGCTCCCAACCACAGTCACTCCCAGTATAACCCTCGTTGGCATACCAACAGATGTCAAACACTTTCACATGCCTTAGCCCATAGAACCTCCAGATATCTCCTGTGGTGCATGTAGTCCTTCGCATTACTGCATTGTGGCAATCTAAGTAGTTAGGTTGTGCATTTGTGGCCCTGGCAAAGAGTATCAATGTGTGTCCATTATAGAGTGTGGTTGTGGTGACAATGGCATCCGTTCACGTGGACAGCTATGTGTGCCACACCTAATGTATGTTTACTATATCTCTGTTGCAGATGTCACTCACCTACACACATATATGTTCTGACAGCACAGCAACATGTCACCTTTGTGGCATATGTAGTAACGTCATGCACATGTAATAGTAATGTGTAGTCAGTCAGAGGTTTGACCCCTGTGCTGTTTGGCGTGTGGCAGATGATGCTTAGGTTTAGTCTCCAAGCCCTTTCCTGGTGTACTTTGCCTGTCCCACCCACACAATCTCTGATGGATGTGAAGGAGTACACCTGCACAGCAGCGGCATGTGCAGGTGTAAGTGATGGACATGGTCATGTGATGGCCTCTGCACCTATTGCAGTCCTCCTCTAGCTGACTGCATGTGGTACAGCTGTGATGGTGTCCCTATAGCCGCAGTACACTATCTAGGGAAAACATGTTGTTATTTGGCCATGACATTCGCTGTGAGTGGCACCTGGATGTGGTGTTCTGACAAGGCATCACAGATGATATCTGGATGTACCTCAATCATTTTCCACAGTGGGAAATAGCCTAAAGACAGGAGGGTGATGTGCCACACATGACTACAGCATGTAGGTGTAACTATGCTACATTGAGACTACTGCCTGTTTAACATGTGTGTGGTAATGGCTATTCTGCATGTTATAATACAGACATGACAGTACTCTGTTCATGAGGGACCCCCATCTGTAGGGCCATCTGTGAACTGGTCAGTGTGTGCAACCATTTGTTTCCTGTGTTACACACTGAACCCACATATGTGCACAGCAAAAGCATGGTGTGAGGATTGCAGACAGTACATGATGATAGGGATGTGTTACTGCCATCACATCCCTGACTGGACATGTGTCACATGAGACAGTGGCATGACAGACACTGTCTGGGCTTCCCAGTGACAAGCCAATAATGGGCAACCATTCATAGCTGCGGTCACATATCTACTACACATTGTACAGATGGCATGCAGTATATATGCATATGCTCCCTCTGCAAATGTATACCATCTGTTGTGTTGGGTTAATGGTGATATCTATGCATACTGTTGTAGGTAATCCTGTATGCTGTTGTGTTGGGTTGATGGTGTTATCTATGCATACTGTCATAGGTTATCCTGTATGCTGTTGTCTATCACTAAGCCATATGTGGGTTTAAACTGCAACACCATAGGCTGAATGGGTTGGGAGGTCCAGGCAGAACCTCCTGTCCCACTTCATCTGACCATGGCACCAGGCACTAGCACATCTGGGGCCCAGCCTTAGACATCAACCTCTGTTGGCTCTGCACCACCTTCTGAGGATGGAGCATGTCCCCCCTGGGAGTGGGACCAGACAGGTACATGTCTGCTGTCATGCGGTCCTGGATGTGTTGCATTGGTGGCTCAATAAGAGGTTCTGAAGCCAGATACACCAGCTCAAGGGCAGAGTGTCACATTTACAGGGTGATGCTGCCCCTCCTGGACAGCCCCCAGCACTGCCTCATTTACAGTTGTTTAGGTGCAGTGGCATTTGCCCATGGCTGGGGACCTCCGTCCCACTGTTCCTATGGGCTTGTGAATGCCGAACACCCATCCCCATCTGGTGTGTACCTTCCACATGTGTCATATACCAACCCTGTATGCTGTCGTTTCTGTGATCCTACCTATTCTCCACGGCCATACCTACACTCCTTCCCCTACATCCCACCCTCACCTACAGAAACATAAGGCCAATCGGCTCCTAGGACAACATCTGCCCTATACATAGCTGTCCATTACACACACCTGCCCACTGGACACATGAAACCCTTGTAATATGCATCACAACATACTCCTGTTATCCTCACCCCTGTCCCTCAGGCACACAATCCTGGTATGCACATCACTCCTACATGGTCCAGGTACACGTGATGAGGATGACCCCATTGTACACACAACAATACCAGTCCCTCTATGGTTACCCCATTTACCTTTATCATGATGATGATGTTGCACACAACACCTTGCAAGAGTACTGTTCACACATAATGATTGGACAGGTACTGTTGTGTTAATGTACATTACATGCACAGAGTGATGTATACGGCCAATGTACAACTATTTACGTGTATGAATGACACATGTCTGTCTGAGGGAGTCTTGAGATCACATAATGCAATACCACTACATACTACAGGCGTCGCTGGTGTTTCCCGTCGCTCGTGTTTCCCGTTTCATTCGTTTGTAATGCTTTGTTGCCACATGGAATGTTCCTGATATATTTCTATATATGTATGTACCTATATGCTGGACATAAACACTCACATATACATCTACATGATGGGATACATTCCTATACTGTTGAATGACTACGCTGTATGATATATTTGTGGTACTGTCTGTTGTCTGTATATCTGCCATGGCGTATTGGTAATTCACATTAACTGTATGCACAGGGTCCTGGTTTTGACCCTTGCAAAGGACATTTATTTGGTTACAGGGCAGAACAAGCCCATTGGATACGGAGGGAGTGAGGCACATTATAGCAGTTGGGAGCTGGTGTGCGTGGGTTTGCACGGTGTTAAGCACTGCTGACCTCTGGTTACAGCTTCTTACACTCGGTTAGCCTCTACATTGTTTTACCAGTGCAATACTCGCATACTGGTAGTCAAACACGCTTACACCTGCTCGCTCCAGTACTTGCAAATGCATCGACATTGGTGCTTGCATCTCTCACTCACACCCCTGTGTGGGAGCAAGGACCACAATATTACCTTGAGATGCCTATTACATCAGACAACAAGACTACAGTATCAGGAATGGCTGCCCATTAGGCAACGGCATGGCGTTCAACTGTATGGAATCAGCGGCCTGTCCAGTGAATTAATCATATTATTTGTGTGTTCCTCGTATAATCTGCTCCCACCTTGTGATGCTTATTACATCGGACTACATGACTACAGTATCGGGAATGGCTGCCCATTAGGCGACGGCATGGCATTTCACTGTACGAAATCAGCAGCCTGTCCAGTGAATTAATCATATTAATTGTGTGTTCCTCATACAATCTGCTCCTGTCTGGCTGATACATGGGAACCGAGACTCTTCAATACAGACAAGAAATTGGGTTTTGGGAGCCACATTCATCGGCCGAGTCATGCTACCGCATACCTATTATAGGTTTGGCACCTTTTCAATTGGCCAAGGTGGGACTTCAGGGTTAACACCTGTCCCACTTTGCGAGGGACAGTCCCTCTTTAGGCAGTTGTGTCCTGTGAAAATAATCAAGACATAGCAAATGTCCTGATTACAGGACAATATTATATTCTACGTTTCTTTAATAGTTGCAAAAAACGGTTATTTTATATATGAAACTTCTATATGTTATTTGACGTAGCATAAGCAATTCAAATGCTACTAGAATAAGCTTTTATTTGTGCAAATAAGTATAATTCTGTACTATGCATGGCTGTAGGTATGTTTTGTCCTGGAAAGTCTGACATTTCTACAGAACATGTCCCACTTTTGCCATTTGGAAAGGTGGCAACCCTATAGGACCTGTATGTAGAGACGTCAGATTTTGCAGGACAACACATACCCACAGAGTGTAGAAAGGAGAGTACTTCACTGTTTTGCCTAAATGAAAGGTTATACTTTTAGCATTATAGCTGCTTATACTGTTTCTTATAACATTTAGGTGTTTCAGATAAAAAATAATTGTTTTATGCAACTACTACAGACAATATAGGAAATCTTTGCTCTAAATCACAGGACATTTGCCATAATTACATTTATTTTGCAGGACATAATTGCCCAAAGAGGAGTGTCCCTCGCAAAGGTGGACAGGTGGTAACCCCAACCCTATTATTCTATCAACTTTCTAAGGTAGTCGGCGGAACATGCACGTTTTCTCACTTGCAGACCTCTCATACGAATGGGGAAGAATGAACACTGAATCAAGGACACTGCATAACATCCTCAGGGACACATTTAGAAGGTTGGTGCTATTAACCTGACACATTGACAGACCCAGAGCACATATGTATTCATACACATTTTCTGGGGTACATGCTGTTTATGACTCTTACATTTTGTCATTATTCATTACATGTATGCTGCCACCATTCCTCCTAATATCACTAGTTCTAGGAGGGTTTAGTTGGGACTGTGTTAGATTCTAATTTGTAATCACGGACGTCCCTGTTAATCGGGGACAGTTCAATGATATGGTCTCTATGTGTTCCCACAATGGTTTACGGACTATCCAGTAGATGTGCTCTTAGGGTTTGGGAGGTATGGGCATCTGCTATACCCACATCAGAATATTACTTACATCCACGGGGCAGTACTAATATGTCTCTGCCAGCCAACACCTGCACATCTAGGCCCATAATCGCATACCCATAGTTCCCCTACTTGCCACTCCTCTACAGCACTCATCCTTACTTTGGGCACAGGTGGGGTATGAACACACCTCTACAAACTGCCCACTCTCCCCGTGTCGGGACACATGTACGTTGTGTCAACCCATGTGTTATCAAGTTTGCACAACTTACTGTTCCATGTACAGCTACATCCTGCTTGCAGCAATCTTTACTGGCCTTGGCTGGAAAAACAGAATTTTTGGTGTCCCACAAGGGACATCGCTGTCCATGTTTAAAGTGTAGACCTTGTAGATCTCTCCCACTAGTAGTTTCGTAACTGCTGTAACATAACCTAGGTATATACATGTGTATATTTACAGTAACAAATATAGATATATATATATATATATATATATATATATATATATATATATATTTACATTAATATATACAGATATATCTCCATATGTATGCATACATGTATATTCATATCTTGCTGTCTATAGATATATATATATATATATATATATATATATATATATATATGTAAATATATTTATATATATATATATATCTATCTATCTATATATATATATATATATATATATATATATATATGTGTGTGTGTGTGTGTATATACATATATATATATATGGTTCTACCTGACTTCACGAAACACCACAACACCGACAACGCAATCACGAAACCACATAACCGACAGTACAAAACACGAAAATCCACATGCCCGGCGAAATAACCGACGGTACACAAACACGAAACCTTATACACTTCACACCACAATCAACAAACAAAACACATTCCCCATCCAAAACCACATACACAACACAAGCACACCAAAATCCCTGCAAACCCACACTAAACCTCACATACACAACTACCTACAACCCTGACCCAAACCCTAACCCTAAGGTCCGTCACCAAGCACACTTACCTGACCGGCTCCCTAACCCTAACTCACTTATCCGCCCCTAACCCAAACACAATCACTACCGCACACTTACACCTGACCCGCTCCTAACCCTAACTCACTTATCCGCCCTAACCCAAACACAATCACTACGACACTTACCTGACCGCTCCCTAACCCTAACTCACTCCGCCCCTAACCCAAACACATTCACTACCACACTTACCTGACCGCGCCTCCTAACCCTAACTGTGCCCACCCTATCCACACTTACCTTACAGCCTTTTTTCATTTCGCATCCTCAGCGCGGTGCTTTCATCCGTCGGGTCGGTCTTCTGCACTGTCGATCTTCTGGGTCCCGTCGCGTCGGTCTTCTGCGGCTCCCGATTTCGCTGTCGATGTTCCGGCGTGTCGGTGAAGTCAGGTAGAACCATATATATATATATATATATATATATATATATATATATATATATATATATATATATATATATATTACATCTGTACATACAAACATACATTTCCTATGCTGAGAGCTGCTTACACCCACACAGGTGCACTCGCCTATACTTACGGTGCATTACATATGTTTACTACCGCTTATTTGTGCTTAACTGTGCCTTATTCATTATGAAAGTACCACTTTGATTGAAAGGATCTGGTTAATAGTCCCATGTGATACACACGTGTTCACTTTTACATGTTTAAATGTCGGCTTTACAGCAGAGCAACATTCATTCCACAAGGAAAATGCTATATGCTATAGATGAACTTGAACCATGAATGCCTTTTCATTAGGTGGATGCTCTAACCACTACACTATTGGTGTTCTGCTTCATTTATATGTATACCCATGGTTCATAGTTACCCGAACACATGCCTCAACACTTCAGTTACACAGCAGGCATCCATTTTCCTGTTGGGAAAACCACACTACTGCACATGTGCCATTCCCTATTACCTACTTCTCTGGACCCATGCCGCATGTTGACTCACTCCAAGGATATTCAGACCTCCAAAGCCTATAGTCCTGGCACATACGTCTGTTAGATTGTCAGGGTGTTCATGTGGTCATCTGGGTTTAGGCTTGTCTGACTGGGGACCGGAACAGCTCTGTACCCATTTGAAAGTCAGATTTAGCATGTGGACAAGGTTACTCCCACTGTTAGCATCCTACCTGTGGTTAGAGACGCAGGGATTTTGGCCACCTCTGTCCAGCTATATTCTTTTGCATTCGTTATGATTGCTTTCTTGTTTCCATGTTCATTCTGTATATATATATATATATATATATATATATATATATTTAGTATAAGTTGCCACGCTTTCAAATGGCCAAAGTGGGACTTATTTGTTACAAATGTCAAGATTTTGCAGGCTGACACATACCCACAGCCAATACAAAGGACAGGACCTCACTTTTATGCCTAACTGACAGCTTATTCTTGCAGCATTTTAGTTGCTTATTCAGTTCCTTATGACATTTAGGTGTTTCAGATACAGAATAACTGTTTTATGCAACTATTACATAAATATAGGATATATTTTTGTCATTAAATCTCAGGACATCTGCCATTTGATACTAAGTGTACAGGACACAACTGGCCAAAGAGGGACTGTCCCTCGCAAAGTGGGACAGGTGGTTACCCTATATGTGTGTGTGTATATATATATATATATATATATATATATATATATATATATATATATATATATATAGATATATATATGTGTGTGTGTGTGTGTGTGTATGTACGTATGCATGCATACACATCTATATGATTTAATTACTTTGATCATACTGTTGAATGACTGTGCTGTCTGCTATGTTTGTGATAACATCAACGTTAGGTATAACTGCCGTGGCTTAGTGGTAAATCACATTGATTGTGATGTGTAGGGTCCTGGCATTGGGCCTGGCCGACTTGCTTTATTGTGTTGCTGGGCAGATCAAGGGCCATTGGACAAAGGGTGAGTACAACACTTTTCAGCTGCGGTTTTCCGTTTAACCGCCGATTCACATCACACAAAATCCGTCTACATTCTTACTGTGATACGTCACCCCAGTTCACATTTAATTGGTATTATATCATTATACAGCATAAAATTAGCAAGATATGCTCATATACAGATTACGTGTCATAAATGGTGTGTGCTGCAGTTGAACCGGCAACGTCTGCTTGATAGTTGGATGCTCTAACCACTACACTATTGGTGTTCTGCTTCATTTATATGCATACCCATGGTTCATAGTTACCCGAACACACGACTCAACACTTCACTAACACATCAGGCATCCATTTTCCGGTTGGGAAAACTGCACTACTACACATGTGCCATTCCCTACTGCTCTGGACCCTTGCTGCATGTTAACTCACTCAAAGTATATTCACACCTCCAAATCTGATAGTCCTGGCACATACGTGTATTTGATTGTCAGGGTGTTCATGTGGTCATTTGGTTTTAGGCTTGTCTGACTGGGGACAGGGACTGCCTTGTACCTAGTTGAAAGTGAGACTAAGCACGGGGACATCATTAGTTCCACTTTTAGCGTCCTACCTGTGGTTGGGGATGCAGAGGTGTGCTCAACTCTAGCCATCCTGATATATAACAGCACTAAATATTACGGGGGGTTCCTCTGCTGTTTCCCTTCACATTTGTTATGACTGCTATATTGTGACCATGTTCATTCTTCATAGCTACACACACACACACACACACATATATATATATATATATATATATATATATATATATATATATATATATATATATATATATATAGATATATATATATCCGTCTGTATATACACATGCATATACACCTACATGCTTATTTACATTTCCCATACCATTGAATCATCACCACGTACTGTCGCGCATACACGCTTGCATACCCGCTTACGTCTTGGGTTGCTACCTTTTCAAATGGCCAAAGTGGGGCATTTTCAGGACACGCATCAGATTTTACAGGCCAACACATACCCACAGTCAATACAAAGGTTAGAACTTTACTTATTTGCCTAAATGAAAGCTTATTCTTGTAGCAGTTTAGTTGCTTTTTCTTTTTCTTGTAATATTTAAGTATTTTACATACAGAAATAACTGTTTTATGCAACTGTTACATGAAATATGGTACATAATTATTTCCTACAATCACAGTGCATTTGCCACTGTATTATTTTTGGTCAGGACACAACTGCCGAAAAAGGACTGTCCCTCGCAACGTGGGACAGGTGGTAACCCTACTTATGTCTGCTTTAAAGCACCTTAATCACCCTATATCCGACTGCCACTATGCAAATGTGTAAGGTATATATTTCCAATAATGCATGTGGGGAGACATGCATCATGGTCAAGTGTTTAATCCCGGGTCGTAGGTTCTGCAGGACTGGCTGGATGCTGAGCAGTCTTGTGGACAACTACTGCTCATACAACTTGTGTCCAGATGTCTACAGGACTGGACATTGTGTCATGACACCAAGTCTAATGTTTAGAACAGATACTTATCCCGTGAGGATATCCAAAAATTGTGGGGACCGATGACCTCAATTCTTTTGGCTTTACGAAAATGAGGTAGGGTTATACATGCAAGGGATACATAGTTTGCAATCCTGAGACTGCCTAGGGTGAGACCACCTACTAGATATGAAGAGGGATCACTATGTGCAGATATGGCTGCGCCAAGCTAGCAGCCCGAGTATGGTTGGTTTTGGTGGGCATTCATGAAGGGGGGGGGGTGGGAATTCAATTATGTATCCAGGTGTGTTGGGGTTGGATGGCTCAGTTCAGGCCAGACCATTATGTGGGTATGTGCCGGTAACGATTCTGTACATGTGTATTGCACATTTTAATGTTCATATGTTTGTGGGATTGTGCTCTACAGTATGGCTTGTCAGGTTGTATTGTGGATGTGAATGTTTGTTCTTTGGTTTTCTTTCTGATTCGCCCACTGCTCCCTCGTCCACCTCCATTTCACCTATTGTGCATCCAGCCCAGTCTCCCCTTGATGAATTATTACATTACCCATCACCCCCCACCCCCATATTCCACACACACCATCCATACCTTCTCTGGTTGATGGCCCATGGCACAGTCAACAGAACACATTGTGTACACTACATATCTCTGGTACCAATATGGTTGTGAGGACTACCCTAGCATTTTTGATCTTCCACATGCTGTACTTCACACACATAGGTACACAAAAATACTTATCTTTCATGACATGGTAGGTAGATCCGGGTAATACCCATTCATCTTTGGGCCATCCTGACAAGGATGACTTGGACCATGAATGGGCAGATATTGGGCAAATGCTCTGACCTTTGGTAGGGTTGCCACCTTTTCATATGACCAATATGGGACATTTTCAGGACACACATCAGATTTTACAGGCCAACACATACCCATGGTCAGTACAAAGGATAGTACTTTAGTTTTATGCCTAAATGTAAGCTTATTGTTGTAGCAGTTTAGTTGCTTATTCTATTTTGTTTACTTGCTTATTCTGTTTCTTGTGACATTTAGGGATTTTACATAAGGAAATAAGTATTGTATGGGACTATTACATAAAATATGGGACATAATTGTCCTACAATCACAGGACATTTGATAATTATTATGTTTTGGTATGGACACAGCTGCCCAGAGGGGGAACTGTTCCTCAGAATGTGGGACAGGTGGTAACCCTAACCATTGGGCTAGGCTTAGCAACTGGCGGCATGCTAACACAATGCGTTTCTCTTCCACTTGGTATAACTATCAACACTACAATGGAATATGGGCACGGGGTTTTAAATGTCATTTGTTTGAGGGATGGGGACTCAATATTCAGCCACATCCCTTTGTGTTTACTTTTTATTTTGGTGTTTGCAAAACTGTCTTGTAAGCTTTGCATACATTTCAGTATCCACGGACACTGACAAGAGTGATTACTATTAGAGGCAGGCTGTACTAGTCAGCATTTTAGGTTGAGCTTATGCAGCCGACATGTTCACACCTTCGTGCAGCACTTGGACACACTCCCTGCACTCACGCACATTTCCTGTGCACGTAGCCGTTACAGCAGTGCACCTTCATTAATATGCATGTGGTGCTGTTGCCAGGGGTGGCCCGTGCTTCCGGACTGCCGGACTGCAGCCCCCTCAACTTCAAACTACGGATAAAATAAAAAAAAAAAAAAAATATTTTAAATTTCGCACTGCTGCTGAGACAGTCTAACGCATGGAGCATGCGCACAGCAGTCCTGATTGAGCATCATGGATAGGAGTGCTCCCACAAGTCTATGCAGTTTTAGCCTGCCTGGGAACTCGCTGGGGAAACACGTCGGGGTTGGACTGCAATGTCGGCAGTCAGAGGAAGGATCTGGATTGGATTGGAGTTTGCTGCAGGGGAAGATCTTGCAATGGGCAGGGTCAGATTTGCACGGGTTTTCCGCTGCAGTCTCATCGGGATTTACTTATTGGATGTATGGTGGTTTTGCGGACAGGGATTTGGATTTACTACACGACCAGGTAAGTGGTGTGTGTGTGTGTGTGTGTGTGTGTGTGTGTGTGTGTGTGTGTGTGTAAATACCTCAGGTGGGATGTACTGGTGATTAGACTCATGGTGGTGTGGTAGGGAATGCCTCAGGCTTGAACCCTGTACCTTGTATGCAGGTGTTAAAGACTTGAATTCCCTACCCACCACCATTTGTAAAAAAAAATTGCAGTTTTGCCTCATATTTGATCTGATCTATTCCTCATAATATCTGTGATTTTTAAATATTGCAATGCTTGATATTTGATGGTGCAGTGGTAGCATTGATGCCTCACAGCTGTAGGTTCTTGGGTTTGGTTTCTGGCTGGGGTGCCTTCTTTGTAAGAGGGTCTGTATCTTCTCCCTGTGTTTGTGTGTGTTTGCTTTTGTGTCCTCCCATGTTACAAAGACATGTCTGCATTATTTCTTCCTGGGCCTCTGCTGAGAATTGTTTTTTTTGTTCCAAGTCAGACTGTCCTGATTAACAAATTGACAGGCATTTAAATTTCAGACTTCAGGTTTCTAAATGTTTACTTCCTTACATATTTGATGGTGCAGTGGCAGTATTGTTGTCTCACAGCTATAGGTTTTCTGGTTTGATTCTTGGCTGGGGTTCCCTCTGTGTGGAGTCTGCATCTTATCCCTGTGTTTGTGTGGATTTGCTCTGGTGTCCTGGCATTTTACAAAGACATGTGTCTGCAGTATTTCTCCCTGGGCCTCTGCTGCAAATTGTTTTTGTTCCGTCAGAAGTAAAATTGACAGGCATTTGAATTTCAGACTTCATATTCTTCAGAAAATGCATAGTAAAACAACTTTTTATTCTAGCAATAAATATATAGTAACACAACCTTTTATTATAGCATTTTTTTAAGTTTATGACTATTTGAAATTTGTCCTTATTTTTGGGACTGTAATACCCTGTTATTGGCTTTGTCCAGGTTTGTTGTGCTAAGGTTGACAGCTATGGCAAGAACTGAATTCACTGAATATGTTTGAGGGCTGTATTCACTCATTACTGGGTTTGTCCAGGTGTTTTGTGCTAAGAGGTTGACAGCTATGGTGAGAACTGAATGTTAGCCATTTAAGTTTCAGTCTTCCTCTCTTTCACAAAGCAGCTGATTTGGTGTAGTGGTATGTTGCTCTTGACTGTTTTGCACAGGGACCTTGGCAGTAAAATGTATTGTGGTAACACAGCATTTTTCTTTTACAAAGCAGGTGATTTGGCATAGTGGTATGTTGTTCTGACTATTTTGCACAGGGACCTTGGCAGTAAAATGTATGGTGGTAACACAGCATTTTATTCTAGCAGCTTTCCAAGATTATACAAGCAATGTTTAATGTGTCCCTGGTTTTTGCCCTTTTGACCCACCCCAATAAATTTGGCTTTTTCCAGACTTCTTGTGCTGCGAAGTTGAGATGTAGTTGAGTATTGCGTAGATTTTACAAGGAGCTGAGAGCTGCAGGGGAAGATAAGTTTAGTGCTGATTATGCTAAGTCAGCTCACATTGCTAATAGCACAACAGGTTGTGTACTTGCTTTTAATGCAGACGGTTGTTGGTTCTACTCCCATAAGGGGTTAATGCTGCTGTACTGAAAGTTAAGATACTAACTATGAGCCTGTTATCAGTTTGCCATCCATTTCCTATTGCAATATTACTAGCTTATTTTTAATGTAATTTAGGCAATTTATTCCTCAGGGGCATCAGACACTTTATTTTTCGGTGAAGCCATGAAATATAAAGGTGATTGCTAGCAGCAACCTCTTCATTAGTTACAGATTTATTTAACGTGGAATTATTTAGATGACTTTTTTACTACTTCAGAGATTGTGCATATTATTTACTGATAATGGTGGACTGTAGAATTGTGCATATTTACTGATAATAGTGGACTGCAGAAGTTTGAGTAGACTTTTATGATGGAAATGTTCTGAATTGGGCAGTTTTGTTTCATTGTTTACTGGAAAAATGTTCAAAGCAATAGGAAGGTGTATCAAAGAACACATGTATGTTTCATATGTAAGGGGCCTATGATTTAAAAGCAGCCCAGAATTAATTCTGTCACGGGTAAAATGTATTTTTCTTTGAATGTGGGTTTTAATGTTGTTTCAATGAATGTGAATTTCAAGGGCAGAGAAGTTTTAATGCCAAGTTTGTTTAGCAGATGTCTTAGTGTTTGTGCTGTAAAATGCAAAATAAAACTTTCAAATGACGTTCAAATCATCATAGAAGTAAATCAGTATGCACATTAGTGTTTATGGTAAATGGAGTGAAATAGCAAAGTTATGGATCATTGGAATGGTTGCAGGGGGAGGCTCCATTCGACCATGGTTTTGTGAGGGGGAAGGGCTGCAAACTTAGACAGCCCCAGCTGAACTATACCTCCCAACTGTCCAGATTTGCAAAGAATGAATAGATTTTTTGCTTCTTATTTTTGGTTTGTTCCTCAAAATTTGTGGTTTTCTGGCAAATCATTTAGGAATTAAGTCACTAAATAATGACACACTAGTTTCAGACTTTATAACCTTCAGAAAAATGCATGCTAAAATAAGACCTGTTCTATCAACTGTTCCAGTTTATACAAGAGCAAATTTTAGTACTGTTTATATGTTCCCTCAATATATTTGGCCTTGTCCAGATTTATTGCATTAACAGGTTGAGAGGTACATGCAAATAAATTGCTTTATAGAATTAGACATAGCCAAACCTCTCAACTGTCCCTGATTTTGGCTCAAAATGTTGCTCTTCCCCTAATGATCCCTCCACAAAATAACAATTTTGGAAGAAAACATGGAGGGTTTATAATTAAGAAATAACTGCAATAATCAGATTACTTTTATTTCAGAAATGCATGTAGATTATTTTATTTTGTCAGCTGATCAAGTTAGCAGTACTAATATTAAAGGGTCCCTTCTTTAACAGGTTCCTAGCTGTATTGTGTTGCTATTTTATATTTTTACATCACATTTTTGGTCCATTTTTCATAAAATTGGGTTTTTTTTGGCAAATTAGTGACAAATAATTAAAGACTGAAGTTAGAAAATAATGACAGACATTTGAGTTTCAGATTTCATACCATTCAGAAAATGTATACTAATGCAAGACCTCTATTAGCTTTCTAAGTTTATAAGAGCAATATTTTAAAAATTGTCCTTATTTTTGGGCCTCTGTCCCATTTCTTTGTATGGCTTTGTCCAGATTTCTTGCTCTGAGGTTGAGAGGTATGACAAATGTGTCAGGGCCATCACAAGTCAGCCAGAGACATTTCAAACTGTGACATACTTGTTGCACCCCACTCCCCCATGTAGTGACTCTGGATGTGTCGAAGCAAGGCAAGGAGTAGTTATGCAGTGTAAATGTGCAGAGAATCCCACCCATCCAAGGTAGACACAAGTACTAGAGTGGCTTTTCATCTGTCCTTGATTTTTACAGAATGGTCTGGTTTCTGCATATTTTTTGTACTGTTGATTTATGCTTATTACTCAAAGTGTCTTTTGCTCTGTGTTTAAGTAGCAATACATTAATGACCATCAGGTAAGCTTGGCAGAGATTGCAAGATGCAAGTAAGCTTTAATAAGCATACTGTTAAAGAATTGCCAACATTGAAAGCCTTTCTGTTGCCATGTAGAGAATACTTAACTAGATAATGTATAAGCCTTGGGTATTGAAATGCATATGCCAGTATTTGTACTAAAGGACAGAATTACATTAAGAGTCTCATTACACTTGGAGACTTCCAGTCAGCTCTGCAGGCTTTACCCGTAAACCGAATGCCAATCGTGTGGTCCATAACCTGTACAATAATCCTTTTAAGCAATGTATCTTGAGCTTATTTCTTGTTTGCTTTTCATTTTTTACTTTGATCATGTTTTCCCCATGAAACAAGTAGATGCCAGGAAGCAGGTCTTTTTTTGGATAAGGAACATTTTTACAAGTGGGGGCATCAGAGATTTCTACTTTCAGCATGTTACCTGTTACTTTAATAAAGCTGAATATAAATTACAATTAGAACTGCAGTACAAGAAGTGGTTTGAATTGAGTGCTGCTTGTTTTTCTTATACTTGATTTTGACTGGCATTCCATTAATGTATTTAAAAAAAAAGTAATTTATTTTTTCATGCCTCACAACCTTTTTTGTTTCCATCTAGATATTAAGCTGTCATGCAGCCAATGCATTGAAATATTTTTATTCTTCTACACTTCATTTTGTCTTGATTGGACTCTCATAATGATGGTTTGGCACCCAGTGGCAGTATATTTAGTTTTTGTGGTTTGCTACTACAGGTGTGTGTGTGTGTGTGTGTGGTAGGGAATACCTCAGGATTGAACCATGTACCTTGTATGCAGGTGTTAAAGACCTGAATTCCCTACCCACCACCATTAGCAAAAAAAAAAAAATTGCAGATTTTGTCTCATATTTGATCTGATCTGTTCCTCATAATATCTGTGGTTTGCAAATATTGGCATGCTTGATATTTGATGGTGCAGTGGTAGCATTGTTGCCTCACAGCTGCAGCTTCTCAGGTTTGATTCTTGGCTGGGGTGCCATCTTTGTGGGGTCTGTATCTTCTCTCTGTGTTTGTGTGGATTTGCTTTTGTGTCCTCCCATGTTACAAAGACATGTCTGCATTATTTCTTCCTGGGCCTCTGCTGAAATTCTTTTTTGTTCCAAGTCAGACTGTTCTGATTAACAAATGTTAAATAAAATTGACAGGCATTTGAATTTCAGACTTCAGGTTTCTGAATGTTTAATTCCTTGCATATTTGATGGTGCAGTGATAGTATTGTTGCCTCTCAGCTATAGGTTTTCTGGTTTTATTCTTGGCTGGGGTGCCTTCTGTGTGGAGTCTGAATCTCCTCCCTGTGTTTGTGTGGATTTGCTCTGGTGCCCTGTCATTTTACAAAGATGTGTCTGCAGTATTAATCCCTGGGTCTCTGCTGAAAATTGTTTTTGTTCTGTCAGCAGTAAAATTGACAGGCATTTGAATTTCAGACTTCATGTTCTTCAGAATACATAGTAACACAACCTTTTTTTCTAGCAATTTTCTAAGTTTATAAGATGAATATTTGAAATGTGTCCCTATTTTTTTGGGACTGTATTCCCCCATTATTGGCTTCATCCAGGTTTTTGTGCTAAGGTTGACAGCTATGGCAAGAACTAAATTCACTGAATATGTTTGAGGGCTGTATTCCCTCATTACTCGGTTTGTCCAGGTGTTTTGTACTAAGAGGTTGATAGCTATGGTGAGAACTGAATTTACTAAATGATAGCCATTTAAGTTTCAGTCTTCCTCTCTTTTACAAAGCAGCTGATTTGGCATAGTGGTATGTTACTCTGACTGTTTTGCTCAGGGACCTTGGCAGTAAAATGTGTGGTGGTAACACAGCATTTTATTCTAGCAACTTTCCAAGATTATACAAGCAATGTTTAATGTGTTCCTGGTTTTTGGGCTTTTGACCCCCCCCCCAATACATTTTGGCTTTTTCCAGTTTTCTTGTGCTGCGAAGTTGAGATGCAGTTGAGTATTGAATAGATTTTACAAGGAGCTGGGAGCTGCAGGGGAACAGAAGTTTAGAGTTTTGTCTTGATAATAGCACAACAGGTTGTGTACTTGTGTTTGATGCAGAAGGCTGTGGGTTATACTCCCACAAGGGGTGGATGCTGCCGTACTGAGAATGTTCTCCTTGGTGAAGATACTAACTATGAGTCTGTTATCAGTTTGCCATCCATTTCCTCTTGCAATATTATTACTAGCTTATCATTTTTTAATGTAATATAGGCAATTTATTCCTGAGGGGCAGCAGACACTTTATTTTTCGATTAAACCATGAAATATAAAGGTGATTGCTAGCAACAACCTCTTCATTAGTTACATATTTCTTTAATGTGGAATTATTTAGATGACTTTTACTTCAGAGATTGTGCAAATTTACTGATAATGGACTGTAGAATTGTGCATATTTACTGATAAAGGTGGACTGTAGAATTGTGCATATTTACTGATAATGGTGGACTGTAGAATTGTGCATATTTACTAATAATGGTGGACTGTAGAATTGTGCATATTTACTAATAATGGTGGACTGTGGAAGTTTGAGTAGACTTTTTTATGATAAATGTTCTGAACTGGGCAGTTTTGCCATTATGGGTGCATGCGTTTTGTTTCATTGCTTACTGGAAAAATGTACAAAACAAATTTAAAACACCCTCTAACAACTGTA
Source organism: Protopterus annectens (assembly GCF_019279795.1). Taxonomy (NCBI): domain Eukaryota; kingdom Metazoa; phylum Chordata; order Ceratodontiformes; family Protopteridae; genus Protopterus; species Protopterus annectens. The sequence goes on from NC_056733.1 coordinate 497,364,826, forward strand.
CTGTATTGTACAAGGAATATAATTTTAGTACATTGAGGAAGGTGTATCAAAGAACACATGTATGTTTCATATGCAAGGGGCCTATCATTTGAAAACAGCCCAAAATTAATCTTTATCTGCCACTGGCAAAATGTATTTTCTTTGAATGTGGGTTTCAATGCTGTTTCAATGAATGTGAGTTTCAAGGGCAGAGAAGTTTTAATGCTAAGTTTTCATTGTGAGACTGCATTGCTTTGTTTAGCAGATGACTTAGTGTTTGTGCTGTAAAATACAAAATAAAACTTTAAAATGAAGTCCAACTCATCATAGAAGTAAAGCAGTATGCACATTAGTGTTTATGGTAAATGGAGTGAAATAGCCAAGTAACGGTTCATTGGAATGGCTGCAGAGGCTCCATTCAACCATGATTTTGTCAAAGGGGAAGGGCAGCAAACTCAGAAAGGCCCAGCTGAACTATACCTCCCAACTGTCCAGATTTTCAAAGAATGAATAGATTTTTGCTTCTTATTTTTGGTTTGTTCTTCATAAAATTTGTAGTTTTCTGGCAAATCATTTAGGAATTAAGTCACTAAATAATGATACACTGAGTTTCAGACTTCATAACCTTTAGAAAAATGCATGTTAAAGTAAGAGCTGTTCTATCAGCTGTCTCAATTTATACAAGAGCAATTTTTAGTACTGTTTATATGTGCCCCCAATATATTTGGCCTTGTTCAGATTTACTGCATTAACAGGTTGAGAGGTACATGCAAATAAATTGCTTTATAGAATTAAGCATAGCCAACCTCTCAACTGTCCCTGATTTTGGCTCAAAATGTTGCTCTTCCCCCTAATAATCCCTCCACAAAATAGCAATTTTGGAAGAAAACATGGAGGGTTTACAATTAAGAAATAACTGTAATAATCAAAGTTATAGATTACTTGAAATGCATGTAGATTATTTTATTTTGTCAGCTGCTCAAGGTAGCAGTACTAATATTAAAGTGTCCCTTTTTTGACATGTTCCCAGCTGTATTGTGTGTCTATTTTATATTTTTGCATCACATTTTTGGTCCATTTTTCATAAAATTGTGTTTTTTGGCAAATTAGTGACAAATCACTAAAGACTGAAGTTAGAAAATGACAGACATTTGAGTTTCAGATTTTATACCCTTCAGATTTTATACCCTTCAGAAAATTCATACTAATGCAAGACCTATTCTATTATCTTTCTAAATTTATTAGAGCAATATTTAAAATTGTCCTTATTTTTAGGCCTTTGTCCCACTTCTGTGTATGGCTTTGTCCAGGTTTCTTGCTCTTGAAGTTGAGAGGTATGAAAAATGTGTCAGGGCCATCACAGTCAGCCAGAGACATTTCAAATTGTGACATACTTTTGGCACCCCACTCCCCCATGTAGTGACTCTGGATGTGTCCAAGCAAGACAAGGAGTAGTTATGCAGTGTGCCCCCCCCCATCCAAGGTAGACACAAGTACTACAGTGGCTTTTCATCTGTCCTTGATTTTGCAGAATGGTCTGGTTTCTGTCATATTTTTGTACTGTTGCTTTATGCTTATTACTCAGATTTATGCTTATTACTCAAAATGCCTGTTGCTCTGTGTTTAAGTAGCAATGCTTTAATGACCATAAGGTAAGCTTGTCTGAGATCGTAAGATGCAAGTAAGCTTTAATAAGCATACTGTTAAAGAATTGCCAACATTGAAAGCCTTTCTGTTGTTGCCATGCAGAGAATACTTGACTAGATAATGTATAAGCCTTGGGTATTAAAGGACAGGATTACATTATTTTAAAAACCTCATTACACTTGTTGGAGACTTCCAGTCATCTCTACAGACTTTACCCGTAAACTAAACAGAATGCCAATCATGTGTGGTCCATAACCTATACAGTAATCCTTTAAGCAATGTATCTTGAGCTTGTTTCTTGTTTGCTTTTTATTTTTTTACTTTGATCATGTTTTCCCCTTGAAACAAGTTATCAGGCAGCAGGTCTTTTTTGAATAAGAAACATTTTTACAAGTGGGGGCATCACAGAGATTTTTACTTTCAGCATGTTACTTGGTACTTTAATAAAGCTGAATATAAATTATAATTAGAACTGCACTGCAAGGAGAAGTGGTTTGAGTTGAGTGCTTCTGGTTTTTCTTATACTTGATTTTGACTGGCATTCCAGTAATGTATTTAAAAAGTAATTTATTTTTTCATGCTTCACCTTTTGTTTCCATCTAGATATTAAGTAAGCTGTCATGCAGCCAATGCATTGAAATATTTTTATTCTTCTACACTTATTTTTGTCTTGATTGAACTTTCATAATGATGGTTTGCCACCCAGGGCAGCGTATTTAATTAAAGTTAGTTTTTGTGGTTTTTGAGCATAGCTCCTCCCCTTTCTAGTTGACCACACCCCTTCCCCTTGACCCCACCCATTCAGCTGTCTCCTGCAGCCCCCCTGTAATTTGAAGTCACCAGCCGCCACTGGCTGTTGCGCCATCTCTACGCCGCACAGTTGGCAGAAGGCTAATGCCGTCCTTGCGCCGAGCTGCATGAATCCCGGGGACTGTTTCTTAGGATCCCTAACCATTATATGTTGCACAACGGAATCCATAATGATTCCCTCATCAACTGCTCATTGCAAAAATAGATCAATGCCCCTCTTAAAGTTACTGGTGGGGTCAACGGGCATATGCATATAATGCCAAGGGTTAGGCAACTGTCTATTTCCCTCAGCCAGATAATAATCTGAATACATAATTATCACTGCCCCACCCTTATCTGCCAGCAAAATAACAATATTAGTATTGCTTTGAAGTTCCCTGTGGGCCTGCTGTTCACCCAGTGTTAGGTTATGACTAAGCATTTTGGAATCACACAATTTAAAATGTAAATCTTTGAGCACAGTGTGTTAAAATATGGAGACATGTTTATTCATCGGTGGTGCAAAGTCCGATTTCAGAAATTTGAAATCAGTAGATCTTTCAAAGTGTTCCCTGGAACCAAAAATTGTCTAAGATTAAGCCTACGACAAAAAGCTAACACATCACTGGCCAACTAATTTTCATCAGTAAAAGAAACAGGAACATAGTTCAAACCTTTATTGAGTAACTGTTGCTGCTCATCCATTAACTCAACGGAGGAGATGTTATGAATATCATAATACTGTGTTACTGTGTTATCAATGATTGAAGTAAACTTTCCACAATGTTTGCTCCTGTGTTTGCACCCACCCCAATGTCTACCATATCTAAAGCATGATCCAAACTGTGTTGTTTCTTGTAGTTTGGGGATTCATGTGTGTTAAGACCCTCTGAGTCCATGGCTGAGGATTCATCTCCTGAAGTACTGATATACCCAGTCCCTGACTTCTTTAAAATGGAATGGAGCCTTTTTCTTCTAGATGTGGCCACTGATCTATCAAGGTCCAAAAATTGACATTTTTCTGATATTTAAAGGGTTTCTCCCTTTCATAATCCCCAAATCCCTGTTGATTTTTTTTGTAGCTTTTTGTCTTTAGTTTGATTCTCAAATACCAAAAGGTCCTTGAAGAGCTTATTTAAGCAACTAACAAAGTGGGGTTGTCCCTCAAAGACCTTAACCTCCTCATATATATTTTGACCTCCCCAATATTCTCAATTATACATTCATAATAGGAGGACAAAATATTAACAAATGTCATGGAGGCTTTTTGTTGAGCTAAACTCCATTCATTTATTAATATGTCATCCATTTTGCCAACTAAAGGCTGTATTTTCACCCTCAAATCTCTAGGGGTTATATTTTTACTTTGATAGACTTTGAATAGCTTAAGATGCCATATATTCATGGGCCACATTTTCATATTTTTGCCCAGTTTGTTAAACAATAGATTGCAGCCATCAACTGGATCCATATTGTCCATGTTGGCTGTCCCATTATTAGACGATGTCAAACTAAAGACCTGTATATCATTCTTGTTGGCACATAAGCCTTGCAATATCATATTTAGATCCATGACAATATGCTCACAATCCTCAGCATATTCAAACAGCTACGAAATAGCTGCAGAACTCAATGTATCCTAAAACATTGTAGATATAATTGAACACTTACCTGCTGTTACATACCTCACTTACATCTATTATTATGTGTATGGTTTTATATTGATGTATTTCTCTTCCACAGTCCCAGTTAAACTGCTATTTTTCCATTAACCTTTTAGCAGATTTGCGTGATGCAGCATGATGCACAGAATCACTTAAACATGCTTTATGATGAAAAAATGACAACTACTATGTTTTGCTTAAAACACCTGTGTTAATTGACTGGCTGTGTGGCTTGGTAGGTTGATGCACTGCTCTTCAGATGCAATGGTACTAGGCTCAAAATTGGGTGCTTGTGTAATTTTTGAACATGATTACTATGTTTTCAAATGCATATATTAATATACCACTATTTAGCATAAATTGGCAAAGTTATGTGTAGACAAGCATCGAGCAAAAATTCTTTAAAGAAAAGAAAAATTGGGGAGATAGGCCAATGCTCAAATGGGGTACAAGCAGGGGAAAAAAGGCAGGTAGGCATGTGCAGGAAGGGTGTAGGAAAGAACCATAGCCATCCATTTTTTTCAACAGCAACAACTATGCACTTTAACAGTTTTTTAGCTGAATTTGCACTGTCAACGCTGCCATAAGTGTATTGTCAACCCAACTGGGCCAAATTAAGTGTGTCCAGTGGACACTTGTGTGACATGGAGAGCTATGTATGGGACGATATTTTTTTGGGGACAGGTGCCCCCTTTTTTTTTTAAGGAGAGTAGAATATTGGGGAAGGGACATACATATGTGTGTGGAGAAGATAAGTTGGGAAGGTGAGGAAGCTTTTGCAGACAGAAAAGACTGAAAAGACAGCAAACAGAGTTGGTGTGTGACACAAGATGGGGATGAACACCATGGTTGGGGAGGGTGTGGTGGAACCCCAGTCCCATGGATGTCAGACATGGTAGCAGTGTGACTCAAGTGCTCACCCATGCTCACCCATGGGACTGTCAGCACTGCACCTTCACTGCTCCTGTGGAGGCAGTAGTCGACACAGGTGCCAGGGGCAAGAGTGCTCCACCAGGATGGACAACATGCTCTCCATCCAGTGTAGATATCCACCAACAATTTGGTGCATGCACCATGCCTGGCAGTTGGTCTTGACTGACAAAAGCACCCCCTTCACCTCCAATCCCAGAGGGGGACCACCCCCAGCCGGTGGGGCATTACTAACCAATGGAGCAGGTAGTGCAAGGGCAGCAGTGGGGGCACCACCAGGCTGCAACTCAGACATGCTGACGATGCCTCTGCCAGGGGAGCTAAGGTAGTTGGATCATTGAGAACCGGTGTACCTTGTCATGCTGTGGTAAATGAAATATAAATATAAGGAAAAATAAACATAACCAAAACAAATGTAATTGACAACATAAGAGAAAACAATAATGAGTAATGGAAACAAATTTAAAATTATATAATGAGAAATACCAATAAATAATGTAAATGAAAGTTTTTTTAACAGCAAAGCAATCTTAAATTATAAATAATGCCAACATAAGATGTAATAAATAATGTGATAATATCAAATAATAACAAATATATTTATAAATAAAAGAAGAGAAGGGGTGAGGTGAGAGAAAAAAGAAGAACCTTAGTAACTTCACAAATGTAATTACACAGACTACAACTACATAATGAGATATGTTAGATTTCACTTGTGAGAACACTGACTGCTTACATTGTATACATGATGTTCCACATACATAGCTCTCAACCTCTTAGCATGTGATGTTATGGGCCAAGCCATTCGTAATGGTGTTAGAAAGGCACAACAGGGAACATTTTGACATGGTGGGCTCATACAATAGTAGCAAGGTGTTTTGATAACAGATTTGCCATTAAATTGCATTTCAAGTGATGTCATATATCTGCAAATCAGAGGACCAAACATATCAGGCAATATTCATTACATTCTGCAGAAAATCTTGACAGTTGAGAAGTATGTTCATGTACACTGATTACACTAGAGATCCAGACATTTCTCATTTGGCTGGTGTGGGATTAGAACCCAAAAGCAGTGACTATAGGAATAATGAACATTTTATTTTAAAAAAATAAATCATCAGACCACCATCCCCTTTTAAACATTTATTGATTCTTGTTGTGTCAGATCTTGAATTTACAGACATTCATAGCTATGCAGCAATTCAATTACCTTACAAATTTACCCTATTCATTTATTGACTACAAACTCAGCTTATATCAGACAAAATGAGCGGAACACAACAATGACTCTTATTATGGGTATTGCACAGCATTTATTTATGACATATGTTGAAACGTTATTCACTAATGTACATTTATCAGTTGGCTGCTGTCAGATTACAACCTACAAGAAGTGTCCACAGGAATATTGAACATTTTATTTGAAAACATTAAATTATCAGAGCAAAATCTCCTTTTATTAATTTATGTTGTTTCAGATCTTGATTTACACAAATGCATAGCTGTGTAGGAGTTCTGTTAACTTACATGTTTACCCTATTCATTTATTCACTGCAACTTACAGCATATGTCAGACAAAATAAGCAGAACACAACAGTGACTCTTAATCTGGGTGCTGCACAGCATTTATTTATGACATATGTTGAAACATTACTGATTATACTACATTTATCAGTTGGCTGGTGTTGGATTAGAACCCACAAGTAGTGACTACAAGAATGCATTATCAGAGCAACCAACATCTCTTTTTATACTTTATTGATTAATGTTGCTTCAAATCTAGCATTTACACACATGAATAGCTGTCTAGGACTTCTGTTAACTTACCCGTTTACCCTATTCAGTTATTGAGTACAATCTACAGCATATTTCAGACAATGAGCAGACCACAACATTGAATCTTACTCTGGGTAAACCACAACATTAACTGATGGTTGGAAGCTATGCTACACAGTACTACATTATTACCTGCTTTAACTTGCTTTACCAGTTCAGACATGCACTGACACATTAATAAAAATGTATGATGTCCCATGTATTTCATACATGACTGTTAAGTCTGCAATATCTGTATTTACTTTATTGTATTATTAAGTTATGCATTAAGTTATTACTTTATTGATTATCTTACATACCACGGGCTTCCCTCATCCTGGCCAAATGCCTTGCATGGGACTGGACATTACAAGCCCTCTCTTTTGCAGCTGTGGTAAGAGAAGGAAACTATTATGCACACCAGTTTGAACAGATTCAGCTTTTATATTTATAAATTGCTGGAAAACATACTTACAGGGGAAACTGTGGACATGTACATGGATATATTTCATGTAGCCTCTGCACGGAGCCTCCATGGACTTTATTGAATCCTGGGGAGTGTGTACTGCAGAAGTTACCTTTAAAAGAAGATGCTCAATTGGTGTATTCTCCTGCTGTTGCGGTAAGACACGGGGGTACATACGTACGTGTGTGTGTGTGTGTGTGTGTGTGTGTGTGTGTGTGTGTGTGTGTGTGTGTGTGTGTGTGTGTTTGTGAGTGCACTGTAGTAATGTGCGGTACTATATAACAGAGTTAGCACTATGTAGTACTCTCAAGCTCACTTTAGTGTTTTGTGCAAGGATACACATTTCTCTTTCACTAGATTTAAATCCTTGGCTCCAGCTTTACGTGTTATTTATATTTTATCAGTTAAACAAAAGTCTTCCTAAAATGCCTTTCTGTCTGAAATGTTATATAGCATATATATGCAATCAAGATAATAAACATTATTTCTAATAATCGGATAAAACAATAAATGCTTTCCATTTAAAACAGTTAAATTCTTGTCAGTGTCAGAATATTTTATCAATGCATCTCCCAGCCTCTTCATGTACATAGCAGTTTTATAAATAGGCAGCTAAATTCGTCTGACAACTTTTGGTTAACTTTCCTGAAATTAAATATGTCAAATCTGTCCATATATTTCTAAACCTTACATTTCCAGTTTGTCAGTGAAGATTTTCAGTTCTTGAATATTCAGCTAGGAAAACAGATGTGACAGTCAAAACCCATATGTGCATTGTACTTTCCATAGACATATCAATAGTAATTTCATTGAAGCTCCAGAAAAGATCTTTTGATGAATTAATAGGATTCATTTCTATTTGCCATGAATACCAGTTAAAAAATTCCTAACACTGACCCTGGGATTCATTAAACAAAACTTTCAGTGCAGAAACAGTGTAGCCACTCCTGTACAGAATATGGCTGCCGAGCGATTCAGAAACCAGCTGATCTGAAGTGCAAGACCCTGCTGACACTGTTCCTGCAATGGAAGCCATGCAGAATGCTAATTACCTCATTTGCTGGTGAAAATCCTGCAAATGAGGTAAATTAGCAATTCAGGAAGCAGGCAGACATCTGTGCAGGAACAGTGCTAGATGCAGAAATGTGTTCAGTTCCTAACCGAACACATTTCTGCAAATAACAAAATGGAGGCATGACAGCTCAAATAAAAGCATGTATTATAAACTTTAGGCATGCCAATGGCCACATATATGGCCAATGGCATGGGAACGTGTTTAATTTAATAAAAAATCAAAGTATTTTTTTGGCTGATCTCAGGTGTTTAAGCTAAGCGGCATGCAAACGAGATTGTGCCTAAAATAAAAAAAAATATTAAAACTCAATTTTAGGGGAAATTTGCATTTTGCCATTATACTCAATGGCATGCAGAATTAAAACATTACCAGGGAACACCAGTTGTCAAGGGAAAGGCTCCGTGTCAGAGCAATAACTATGGACTAAGGCAGTGAGGTATGCAAATGAGGGAAATTTACTGAATCACAAAATATTCTAAGTCCACACACTGCAACTTACTGTGTAGGTGCTAGGACAGGATATTGTAGGCAGGAGGAACAGCTAACATGAAAAGGGGGTGTGTCATGCTTGCTGTAAGCACATTGGAGCTTCGTTGCCTGGGTTTGCGCTTTGCTAATCACAGCTAAGCAAGGGGGTGTGTCTGAGGATGTAATGTCTTACATCATGAAATGAAGAGCGTCTTTGCCTTAGCTAAATTGGTGTGCACGGCATGCACTTGGACTTAAAAAAAAAAACAGAAATAGCAGCTCTGTTTACATTTAGGCTGCAGGTTTGCTCGCCACACCTCGGGGCATAAAAGGGGTGGAAATGAGAAAGGGGAAAAGAAAAATAGGGAAATAGAAAAATACAGCCACTCAAACACAAGTAAAATAACAGGCATGTGGAATGTTTCAAAGTCAGCCAATCACACAGGCAGCATCTGCAGCACACCACTATAAACTATGCAAACACCTTCAAGTCTGGTTTTTCCCACAAATTCTGCACCATAGGTGTACACATATGGGGCAATTTTAACTGACAAAACTAGCAAAAAATGTTAGGGACTGCTGTCACTTTGATCTATCAGTATGTGCAAGAGGCCGAAGGCGCTGAGGAGGATATTACTGACAACCAACTCAGACCATGGAGGAGGAGAAAAGTGTTCATACCCAGGGTAACCTACCAGGGGCTACATGGTCTGGAGATAGTAGAGCACTACAGGGTGGACAGGGACATACTTCATCAACTCATTGAGCTGTGCCGGCCTCGCCTCAGACCCAGAATCAACAGAGGGGAATCCATCCCAGTGGATACCAAGTTATGTGTAGCCTTAGGAATACTAGCTAAAGGTATTTTCCCAAGACCAACTGGGGATATCATGGGAGTCTCACAATCATCTGTGTCTAGGATACTCCACCAGTTCCTGGATGCCATGCGACCACAAGTTGCTGAGCACATTTACTTCCCCAGCAACTGTGAGGACAGGACCAGCAATATGCATTTCTTCCATCTTGTAGCAGAATACCTGGAGGTACTGGGTGCCATAGACTGTATGCATATCCAGATCAAAGCACCAGCCAGTGACCAGAGTAGGGTCTACCTTAACTGCAAGGGGTTCCACTCCATCAACTGCCAGGTCATGTGCGATGCTCAGGGCATTATCATAAATGTGTGTGCTGGGAGCCCTGAAAGCTATCACAACTCCCACATCTTGCATTGATCACAGCTGTACCTGGCATTTGCCAGTGGGGACATCCCATATGGCCATCTGGTGGAGAGATGCTGCTATGCACTGGAGCCATGGCTGATGACACCCATCAGAAATGCACACACACCCACACAAGAATACCATAATGAGACGCATACACAAACCAGGATCATTATAGAGCATGTGTTTGGGATGGTCAAGTCATGGTTTCACTGCCTTGGCATATCCGGTGAAGCCTTGCAGTACTTTCCAGCCACATGTGCACACATGTTCATAGTATGTGCCATGCTACACAATATGATCCTGCAGAAACCACTGCAGCAGGAGCAAAACAGGAAAGGGCCACACAGCCCCCCACCATTGCCAAGGCCTCCACAGGCACAGAGGGAATTGAAGGAGGAATATCCTGAGCCTACCCCTGTAGGCAGATGGAGGCATGTCCAGTATGCCCTGGCCTTGGCAAAGAGGCAACACATAGCACATACACTGACACTGTAGGGCCCAAGGGACTGATATCTCTCTCTGACTCACACACACAGTAAAATGGATGCCAAACATCACACCATCTATACTTTACCATGTACAGGCAGTGCACTGTGTGCATCCAACATAGGCAGCCCATGCTGCTGACTGCTAGGAGCACTGTCCTCACAACTTCCTCAGGGACAAGGTAAGTCAATCTTCTTAACAATAAATTAATGGAGTAGAATGTTCTGATAGCATATCTATGGTATTGATGCAAGCATGCAAGGGAATGGGGTGGCTTACTGGGATAACAGCAGACATCTGACAGCTATGTGGGACAGCGGGAAGTGTATGCCCAGTACTGGCTTATCCACACTATGCAGCACCACCCTATTTGGCAAATACCACTGCAGTATATGTGGTGAGCCAAATAACTGGGGGGGGGGTCATAGCTCTCATGCATGGATGTGAAAGTGGGGGTCCCCTATTTACCCCAGCCTCACCCAGCAGATCAGCTGTAGAAAACCATACAGAAATGTCTGGCAAAGGCCCCCACATAGCGACATCCATGAAATTCCCACCTACAGACTTACACAGTGATATCACAGCAGGTATAGCACTGGCAGTAAGACTCTGAAAGGTAAGAAGTCTGAAACTAAAAATGTTTATGCCAGAACAATCTGACCTGTGGTTGATACTGTTATGCCTGTCATCTCAAAGATAGGGCACACAACTATGCTAAATGGGACCAAAATGTTAAGCAAATATCAGCACAATCTGTGAAAATCTGTATTGTGTACAGATGTGTCACCTTCCTTCACCCATAGTCCCATAAAAATGCAGCAACATGTCACTATCCTTAAGCAGCATCCAGCTGTCAACTAGAGTGATGGTTCAACATGAACAGAAAGCATTTGTCAGTAACACCCAGTCAACTTATTGGTGCCATCCCAGGGGGTCCACTGCCTGGCAGCCTGGGAACATATGGTCATCAAAATGCACTGCCTTGCTACAGATGGCCTGCGTCTGTCACACCTGGCCTACAGGCCTCTGGTAAATACCCATGCCTTACCCACAGTGCCCTGTTAAAGAGTGTCATGGGGTCCATAACACCAACATAACACAGTTTACAAAATTCAAAGAAAGGGCATGCTGCTAACTGCTAGGAGCAAACCTGCCAGCCTGAGAGAGCTAGAAATATGGACAAAGCTATGAATAATAGGATGATAAAGGTCCAAAGAGAAGGACACCTTTAAAATACTACTCTAATAATGTTAGAAAGTTGATGGAATGATTGTATTAAAATGGAATGTCTGAAGGGTATGAAGTCTGAAACTGCAATGTCAACTATCAGTAATATCTGACTACAACCCTGAGTGACTTGCAAAACACTTTTCCCTTGAATACCACACTCATTTGGATAACCAAGTAGAT